>NC_088375.1:46704732-47006071 GCF_037993035.2 Macaca fascicularis
GGTAAGGAGAGCACTAGTGAAGAGAGGAGTGTTTTGAAAGTGTACATGGGGCATATTCAGTGCACTCTATGTACTTTCTATTTCTGCTGTAACAAATTACCACAAACTCAGTGGCTTAAAACAACACAGATTTGTTACCTTGCAGTTCTGGAGGTCAGAAGTCTGAAATGGCTTTCACTGTACTGAAGGTCTCAGTCGGTGATTCCTTCTAAAATTGCTAGGGAAAAATCTGTTTTCTTGTCTTTTCTAGTTTCTAGAGTCTACCTCCATTCACTGACTGTGGCCCCATCCTCCGTCTTCATGACAGCAGCATCGCATCTTCAAATGTCTTCCCCTGTTTCCATCATCTCATCTCCTTCTCTGGCTCTGATTCTACTATCTCCCTCTATCCCTTGTAAAAGTTCTTGTGATTTTATTGGATCTACCTGGATAATCCAGATAATATTGCCAGAACCTTAGTTTAATCACGTATCCAAAGCATCCTGTGATACACAGAGTGACATATTTACAGATTCTAGGAATTAAGACTTGTAAGACTTGTGTATCCTTGGCGAGGGCATTACTCTGAATACTGCACTATGTTTGAAAGTATAGACACATGCATCTATAACAGACGTGTTTTAGAGGAAAAATAATGTGCTATTGAGTCAAAATCAAACCTACATCTTAATTCTCATTCTAAAATAACTTTGCTGTTATTTACGAACAAGTTATTTTTAAATCTCTGTTTACACACACACACACATATGATGTACATACATATATTTGTGTGTGTAAATATGCCTGTATATATTATTATAATGATAAATTTAGTTATCAGCAAAGAATAGTAATGACAATAAGAGTAATAGCTATAATAACAATTAGCAAATAAAATTTGTGCCAACTTACATAACATCATACTTAGAGTATGTAAAATACATGTGTATACAAATACACATATAACTTAAGCAATGCATGTTTTATTCACATATGTAACTTTTTCATATAATCTGGCACAAGTTATGTGCTTATTATTAAATATAATTATAAATATTGCTATTTCCTCTCTACTTACATATAACAATTTATTAATATTGGCACACATTAAGTATTATAATTCAGTTTTGACATATTTTAGATGGTTGTGTTATTACTGTGTACTTAGTAAGATGTGTGAGCAAAGATTGCTTAAGTTAAGAGAAAATAATTTTCTTACTGACAAGTCATTGTCACAAGTCACACTACAATTTCATTTTTTAAACTATTAACTCCTGCCTCCTTGAATAGCCACAAATCTCATGAAAGGGATTAATGTGTATTATTTGTGTGTATATGGATGTATTCATTATGTTGGAGAAAATTAAGAATAAACCAAGCAACCAACCCAGAAACCTCTCTGCAAATGTAGAAAAGAGAGAAACCAGTTTTATTATTTGATAAGCCCTAAACCAGGCTGTTACATGCATCACAGGCAATAGTCTAATGAGATTGAAAAGACAGAATGAAATCCCCTTCATATAGCCAAAAGATACCACTCGTTACAGGCATGTCCTCCAGGTAATTGATGACTGTTTTCCTTTGAGATAACTTGACAGCATCATTTGCTATACAAAGTTCATCTGAATTTCACCTGAAATTAATTAAGATGGCCATCCTTGTTAGTTTATTGCCTTTATGTAAGGAAAATAAAACTTCTCCTATCTTTATGACAAGCAGACAGTAAAAATATAGGGTGCTATTTTTATTGATGTTTGCATTTTGTTTAGCTTTTAAAAATAATTACTTTAATATTAAATATATATAGAAAAAAAATTAAAATTGTAAGATTTTTCAATGAAACGTTCCAAGAAAATAAAATAGGAAAAGGTTTTTTTCTCTTTTGGAACCAAAGAAAAATTAATTTTAAAGTTTACTCTTACATTTTCAATATAAACCATTGAGTTAACTCTTCTTAGAATGCCTTGCAAGCCTAACATGTATTAGGAATGAGACTCTGCAATATCCTGAGAACACGGTAGACATGATCACTGTTCACACTAATATTTACCATTATTTTTCTTCCAGACACAGGGGAGAATTGCATCTCTTCTCCTTCTTTGAATTAGGTATGGTCATGTCACTTGCCTTAGCCAATAAGCTACAAGCAGAAGTCAATATGGACTAGTTCTGAATTTACAGAGTTTTCTTTCCCTGTTTTACCAGTAGCTGAGGTCCAGGTAGGGGTGGGGGGGGTCTTCTCTGAGATTTTGTGAAGAGAAGAAAGGATCATCCTGAGGACTGCAAGGATCATAGTCCCCAGCTGACACAACACAGTCATGGAGTATGAGAAGAAAATGACCCTTGTTGATTTAAGACACTGAGATATTAAGATAATTTGCTGGTGTAATCTACCTTATTCTTACTTATATAAGATCATTCAAGTTTCTTTGAACATGAAATCACTTATAAGAACACTGCAGATGCTTTGCCAGTCTGCCCGACTGCATTTCCTTCATTCTAATTAGCAGCAGCACCATCACAGGTGATCACGTAGAAAAATTAATTTTTAATTGTGTGTGTGGGTGAAGGGTGTACATTTTATCTATATTCTTAATTTCACACTGCTGGAATGGTGCCTTCAAGCTTTGAAAAAAAAAATTCAAAAGGAAATTTGAAAATAAAGGTGTACAACTGAAAATACAAAGGTATATGCACACTCACACATGTAAATGTGTACAGAAAGCAGATGTCATAACTCTCTTGACAAAGTATTGAGGGAAGAGATAAAGAACTCAGAGCGCTGAGCCTTTTAGAATGGGTGTTCTCTTCATAATAGGGAACGCCTGAGCTGTCTCTGTTCTTCAGGGAGACACTCCCCTAATGTTGTAACAATCTGATGGAAAGTGCTCCAGCATTGCTGAGAAGTTCAGTGTGGGCTTTCATTTGTTGGTCATTTCTTAGCAATAAATATTCTGCTATGAGACTGCTCTTTGTGACAATAGGATTCAAAAATGATAGAAAATGTGAATGTATTCACTGTAGTGGGCCACAAGGTAAGAATGGGAATTGGGTGTTACTCTTATCTGTATACTGTCCTATGCAACTAAAGCAATCAGAAGTGGGTGAGCAGAAGGTAAGCGCTGGCTTAGAAAAATCACAATCTTTTGGCTAGTTTTCAAAACTGATATTATTCTCCAAGCAAGCTCTTACCCATTGAAGGGGAGACCAAGTCTCCGTAATTAAAGACTGTGACTCCATTACATACATCTCTCTTCACTCCTTTCTCAAAAATATACGTGGATATTTACCGAAGTATTAAATAAAAAACTGTTTCAAGGGATATAGGATCTGAAGTGACATTGACTGCACAATAATCAAAGAGGGGAGAAATCATGTCTGCCATCTCAGATTGGAAATATACTCATATCCTGACCATATCATGTAAGTGCATAAAAGTGAGCATAAAAATATATATACAGGAATACTCATATTAGTCTTGTTCCTAGTAGAAAAAATTGTAAACAAGTAAAAATCAACCAATTGTATTATTGTTTAATAAAATCAGATGTTTTCATAAGTAGATCATTGTATAGCTAATACAAAGGAAAAGAAATATATGCATATTTAAGAAATGTATTAATAACTTTACTTTTGAGCAACAAAATGAAAAATCTTATAAATGTGTGTAAGCATTGGAAAACTGGTAAGTGATAGTTTATACTTTGGTTATATACCTCAAACTACTGTAGACATTTTTTAGTCATTATTATTTTCTCTTTACGAATTGTATGTAATTTTCTAGCTGAAGAGAACATTTGAAAATAGAGGTGTACAATTAAAAATTCAAAGCTACAAAATGAAGTCTCAAGATACCAGCAAGTTTTGTCCTTAGAATAATGCTAGTTATATAGGAATTTGAAAAAAAGATAATTAAGACCATAAAAATAGTTGTCCATGCACTGAATTTTCAAAGTTCATCTGATTATTTAAAATTTATTTCAAAAATCTCCTGAAACCCTAAAGATCTGATATAAACCAAAAAAGAAAAAAAAAAAAAAAAGGTTTAACAAGTGACTTGAGAAAAGTTGTAATACGTTAAGGTAGCACAGAAAAATCAGTTGTGTTTTCATATTCTAACAATGAAAAAATGTAAAAGGAAAATTAAAAGAATTCTATTTGTATTAGTATCAAAAAGAATAAAATATTTAACCAAGGAGGCACAGAGACTCGTATATTGAAATCTATTAAATATTGCTGTAAGGAATTAAAGAAGACACAAATAAACAGAGAGACACCTCAAGCACAAGAATTGGAATAGTTAATATTTTTAAGACGTCAATATTACCCAAAGGTGGTCTACAGATTTGATGTAATGACTATCAAAATCACAATGGCACTTTTTGCCAAAGCAGAAAAATATATTTTAAAATTCATATAGAGTCTTAAGAAACCCCAAATAGCTAAAAAGGTCTTGAAAAAAAAGGACATCTCACACTTAACCAATTTCAAACCTTAATGAAAACCTTGGAATTTAATAAACAATGATAGAATCAATGAATTTATGTTTTATACAAAGCTGCAATAATAAAAATAGTGTGGTACTGGCGTAAAAACAGAGATAGCCACCCATCAAATAGAGTAGTGAGCCCAGAAATAACCCTTCACATGTATGGTCAAATGATTTTTAATGAAAGAGTCAAAACCATTCAATGAGGGGAAAGAGAGTCTTTTCAATCAGTGGTGTTGGGAAAATTGGACATCCATATGCAAAAAAAAAATGAAATGGAATTCTTACTTTATGACATATACAAAAATTAACAATAACTGGGTCAAAGACCTGAATGTAAGAGCTAAAACTTAAAAACTCCTGGAAGCAAACATAGGGGAACCACTTCTTGACATTGGATTTGGCAATAAAATATTTTATGTGACTCCAAAAATAGAGGTTAAAAATAAAAATGGAAAACTGGAAGAATATCAACAATTTTAAAAGTCTGTACAACATAAGACACAGTAACAGAGTAAAAATAAAACCTGCGGAATGAAAGAAATCTTGATAAATCATATTTCCAATAAGGGGTTCATATTTAGAATACATAAAGGACCCTTATAACTTAACAACAGAAAAACAAATAGCCTAATTTCAAAATGAGAAATGAACTTGAATGAACATACCTTCAAATAAGACATTCAAATGGCTAATAAACATGTGAAAAGATATACAACATCACTAATCTTTGGAAAAAATATAAATCAAAACCACAGTGAAATACTACCCCACGCCCGTTGCAGCTATCAATAAAAACAAAACAATATATGTTGGTAAATATGTGGAGAAATTTGAATCTTTGTACACTCTAGCTGGAAATATAAAATGGCGCATCCACTGTGGAGAATAGTATGGCAGTTTCTCGAAAAACTAAATATAGAATTACCATATATTCCAGCAATTGCAATTCTAGGCATATATACATGAATTGAAAGCAGTCTCAGAGACATTTGTACACTCACGTTAATAGCAATAGCATTCACAATGGTCAAAAGATGCAAACAACTAAGTAACCACCAATGGATGAATGAATGGATAGACAAAATACATACATACAATGGAATATTATTCAGCCTTACAAAGAAAGAAAATTCAGACACATGCTGCAATATGGAAGACATTATGGTAAGTGAAATAAGTTAGTCACAAAAAGACACATATTGCATGATTCCACTTATATGAGGTACCTAGAATAATCTAATTCACAGAGACAGAAAGAAGAAGGGATGTTGTTACGAGCTAAGGGTAAGAGGGAAATAGGAAGTTGTATACAATGAGCTAAGAGTTTCAGTTTTGCAAGATAAAGAGTTTTGTAGATTGGGAGTAGTATTGATAGCTATTTATATTGACACTACTTAAGTGTACATTTTAAAATTGTTAAGATAATAAATTTTATTTTATGAGTATTTTAACACAATCAATAATTTTAAAAAATCTTCCCAATAATTCCTGTGAAAATTACTTTAACACCTCTTATGGCCAGAGTAAAGTTCTTCCACTAAATTTGATTTATTGTTCAAATTAAGTTTGGAATAATTAAGTAATAAGACAATCTTTTGACTAGCAAATACATATTGTAAAATAGATTTAATATCACTGTATAATTGTTGGTCTGTTTAACTAAGTTACTTTCTACAAATCTTACCCATGATTATTTTTTAATTTGTATTATAAACAAAAAACAATGCTAATTAATTATTTATTGTTTAAAGCATTTGAAAACTAATGGATCCTTGAAAAATTTATTTTTAATTGAATACATTTTCTCCAAGAATACTTTTTTCTGTAAACATGTATTGAGTTAATTACTTCTCACATAACTGCATGTTTTGGTTCTTTCATCCAGGCAGGAGACATCACTTTTGTGCATTAATAGACTCTAAATTATCAGTTTATCCCGTAAGAATTTATGTAAGAAGATAATGTCAACACATGCTAGAAAACACATCTAGCACTTAGATTGAAGTGATAAGTAATAAACTGCAAGAATGAATTTTCAATACTGGCAATACAGAAGATTCTGCAAAGCTTTGCTACATTCACCTATCTTGCAATATGTTTAGCTAAAATGTGTGTAGTGTAGCTGTTAGTAGCTTTATTGTGACCACAGCTCCCCCGCCCCCCCCCAAAAAAATGTAATAGCACCTGTGCTATTTCATGGTTTCATTTTTCTGAACATAGTGCCTCATCTGTGTCAGCATTCAAGTGAAGAGTCTGTAAGATCACTTAATGAAATTATACCTACTGGTCCAATAAAACTCCGTAATGTTGTCTTTGTCATCATGAAGGTAAAATATTGTAGAATGCGTCCAGGAAATGTTGTCCTCTCTTCTTCCCTTGCAGACCCTTGTTTTGTATAGTGATAATAAGGGTCAGAAAATTTTTCCTATTCTTCAAATTTGTTGGGAATTAAACATTTAAAGGAAAAAGTGTTAAGCTAGAATAATCCATTCAAATTAATTTATTTAAGTAAAGAGCTATGAAGCCAGTTGACAGTTTGTTCCATTGTCTCTGTTCCTCATTTTCCTTCTTCAGGTAGTTATTTTCCTTCATTGAATAGTTTTCCTTTTGCTTAATTTCCATCCAAAGACATGTTAATATATTTTCTTTTTTATTTTTAGATTATAAATAGATACAGGAGTTCCTATTATTATTCTCATTTAAAATATAAAGCACACTATTTTTGAATTTTTTTTTCTAGTCATGCCTAGTGATAAAACAGAAACATAGGTTGTCTAAACTTTATCCTTTAGTGACTTGATTTTAGGGCACATATCCATTTGGAAATAGCCAGTGCTAATGGGCTGTAACTACGCACATTAACACTATGAGTCTACTTGAAGGTGGAATATGTAGGATAAATGTTTCTTAATATAAAGCAAAAACTCTATTATAGGAACCTCATCCATGGTCTCCTAAATAACTCCACCATTCCTTATTATGTGATGTGAACTTTTATGATAACAGGAAAGCCATAATTAGAAGGACTCTATGAAATATTTTTAACGTAGAAAAGAAGCAGAAAAGAAACATTTAAAATTTGCTCTAAACATGGCTTGAAATTTGGCACTGGATGATACTGGTAAATGTGGGGCTGCAGAATGTTGGTTTGTGTTGGTTTCTCTGTTTGTTTTTGAGTTTCTACAGTGTAGACTTACTTTCATTTGTATTCATTGGCATTAAACTCTATGGAAGTAACAGCTAAAAAAGAAGTTGGAGGGAAGGGAAAGCAGAAGACAGGAGATCCTGGAAATAATAACTCTACTGACCTGTAAAATTAGCTTGGTTGTTCTCCTAACTCCAGACCTGGCTTTTTCATTACAAAGAGAGAAAGTTTCTGCACGTTGGTTTTCAGAAAAAAACCAAAACAAACAAACAAACAAAAAACAAAGACATATAACCTAGTGATGGCATGTAGCACACATCAGTTCTTCCTGTCATCTTTTTTTTTTTTTTCCTCTAGGGTATAATTCTTAATTTCATCTGTATCAAGGAGATATGTTTTCTCAGTCTTCCTTAATAACTGCTAATTCATTTCTTTTTATTAATATTTTATTATTGCCTCTTGAGTTGATTCATGGATAAAAACTTGCCTCAGATTACAGTGTGTTGAGTCACTTTGAAATTACTTGAAGATTTTTCTGAGGACTGATGTTCCCAGATTGCCTATGCTCAAGGTTATCAGATTTCCATTTAAAAGACTCCAGCGGTCACTAAAAATTGCCTTGTGACAGGAACCATATGTGTTTTCTGTTCAGAAGCAAGGATGGAGAGTGCCTGGCTGTTTCTGTAATCCTTTGGCTCTCAACGATACTCAAAACCTCACATCCTCACAACCTTGAACTAGTGGCCCATGGGAGACTGAATGCCTGGAACTTTGACATGATGAATTATACATTTCAAGGTTGCAAATTGCTCAATGAGTTACTTCAAGAAGCTACACACACACACACACAAGTTTATATCTACATTTGATTAATATGTCAACCTTGAAACTTTTGTTAAAAGGAATATTTTAATGAAGAATTATTTTTAAAATGTCTATAGAAAACAAAAATTAAAAAAGCAATTTAAAATTCAAAGCATTTGAAGTTTATAGAGTAGCACTAATTTGAGGTCATAATATTCATCGGATTCATAAAGGATTTCATTTATCTTCTACAAGAAAAGTGATATGTATTCCATTACCTATTGGCAGCTCCATCTTCCCTGTGTGTATGTATGTATGTGTGTGTGTGTACATGCATGTGTGCCTGTTTATGTTAAATACAATAGAAATGAACAGTTTTTACTTTTTTTGTTTTTGATTCTTGACATTGAAACGTGAGGATATTGGTTAATTTTTATGAAAAGTATGAGTTAAAGTAGAGTATGTAACACCTTTTTCTTTAAAGAATTATATTAAAATATTAATCTTGTAAAAGCATTCATTCACTCAAACATTTTTTTTTTCCGAGTAGCACATGTGTTAGATGCTCTCACATATATTTTTGCCTTTATACTTCTAAATATTCCTTGAATTATTAATTATCACAGTAGAAATGCAAACATGTTTAGAAACTAAAGTAACTTGCCTAGGGCATACAAGTAGTAAGTGGCAGTGTTTTCTAATTCCAGGCTTCATGAAGATTTTAATTCACATCATACCATTAGGCTGGTATATGTTTTTAAATCTATAGATGTAATTAAAGGCTAAACATCTCTTGACTACCAAATAAAAGACAAGAAAATGCTTATATAAAAAATCAATGGATGGGTCTGAGAGAGCGAATTAACTCAATATTTCGTTTTTTTAATTAAGGTAAAATATAGGACAATGGAATTTAACATTCAATTGTGCTAATTCTTACTTATCTTTAACATTTGGGAGTTGATAGGACACTTGTGACTTTTTTGCTGAGGTAATTATAATGGGCGGTGCATTAGTTCTTACTGATTGACATGCTTTATCCTTGACAGTTGAGAAACTTAAGGACAAAGTCAATCATTGATTAGCTGTCACCTCATATCCTTGTCCTATGAAAGACTGAATCATGTTTGCATTTCAAATAAGTTAATGCTATGCAAAGTAAGCATGTAATAAAAGAGCTTTTAACAAATGTACTGAATAAAAAAGCATTAATAATGAAGTACATTGATCTATTAATAACAAGAAGGAATTTTAAATGAAATTATTACATTTAAGCAAGTAACTTTAAACAAACAAATAATGAGTATATGTGTACTCATAGAAAAGAAGGCATTTCGGCATAAATGAAGTCATTCTTCTTATAAAACTATAGAACAAAGGACTAGGAGAGGAATATAAAGACTTTCCTATAGATATAATATTTGTTTATAAGGTGAATTTGATATTTGCAAATGGAAACTATATTTTATATATTACTAGAATCATTTTTCTTCAAAAATAAATAAAATGAGCTGGGCATGCACACTTGTATTCCCAGTGACTTGGGGGGCTGAGGTGAAGGATAGTTTGAGTCCAGGAGGTTGTAGTTGCGGTGAGCTATGATCGCACCACTGCACTACAATCTAAGTGACAGAGCAAGACCCTGTCTCCAAAAACAATAAGCAATCACTTTCTAATACATGTTGGTAATGGATTTTACATATGGCAGTCACTAAGAAATTGTTTTTGATTAAATGCCATTGTCAATATTTAATAATATAGTGATATGATTTTATTAATTAATGTAATTCGATTTTAATGTCATTGATTTTGTAAAAAAATCTTTTTTTCTTAATTCTATTTGTTCAGTTTTTTTAATGGACAGATTAAAAATATTTTCTAAAAAATATGATAAAGATGTGCTGCTTGTCAGAATTCTTGTAAGTTAAAACAGTAGAACCCCATTATCTATAGTTATTTCAGATTTATTACAATAGCCTGTTTCCGTGAGTGCTTCTTTAAGAATTAACATCAATTATTTATTTGTCCATTCTGTGATATCTTAGGCTGGATTCACCAGAATATGAACAAGGAATGATAATTCACAGAAAATAAATTTATTAAAAACTTTTTCTATAATGAAACTGGTAAGGTAGTGTGGGAAGCAGGACAGAAGAATCCAAACAAGAGTGCAAAATCCAGTCAAAATACCATCTACAAACTGATGTTATGAAGAGATGCAGCTCCAGAGCATAAATTACATCTTAAAATTTGGCCTATCTTGAGAGAAGACAACTGAATTTTCATGGTCAATCAGTAATTGGGTATGAGCAGATACAATGGAATGTAAAGTTCCTGGCGATTTCATCTCTCTTTACATACGATTTAAGCAGTTCCAGTAGCCTAAAGGCAGTCTTCAAAAGCAAAGTGTGGATGCGAGTTTGATGCAAAGCACGTCGAAACAGGGGGATTGGTGCATGCAGTCTATAAAGCGATCCGAGGGAATCTGGGTGGAGCATCAATAATATCCACCTCACATGATATCAGCCATATACAAGAATAATGCATATTCCTTGCTATGTATCTTAATATCAAAATCAACTCTATCAATAAAATGAAAACATAGTTAGCTTTCCAAAATTCAGTCTCTAGTGTTATCTATGGTAAGGCACCAAAAAGAAAAATAGCTGGAAATTTTATTCTGCTATGTTGAGACTACTGTGTCATATCAGGATCAATCAGAGATACTGGGCAAAACCATCAGACCACAATCAATAGATAGACAAACAGATGATTTATAGCTAGCTATAAATTGATTTATAGTTAGCTAGATAGATAGATAATAGATAGGATAATAGATAGATAGATGATAGATAATAGGTAGGTAGATAGATAGATAGATAGATAGATAGATAGATAGATAGATAGAAATAGATAGATATTTATATGCAAGTAAATCTATATGTTTTTAGATTATTATAAGAACTGAATTTTATGCAATTGTGGGAGCTGATTATACTGTTTATATACAACTGTTACTTTTGAATTAGGTGCTTGGCCTGAGTCAGCAGGGTAGACTGTAGAGAGAGAAAGATTGGGTGGTGGGATTCAAAAAATTAGAACTAAAGAGAATGAGCTGAGAACCATTTTGGCCACTGCCTGCCTCCAAGATTTTAACTTCAATATGTATGTGACCTACAAGAGAACCTATCGCTATTCAATTTATCATGAAACTAAACATGTCTCTGTCTCATAAGAAGAAAAAAAATAATGAAAAATTTACAGGGGCAGCTGGAGGAGCTGAAGATCTTGCCCATGCCAGCAAGATAAGCCAGAAAATCAGTAAGAACAAATGTGAACTAGACTGAACTTCCTGATGTAAAAAGAATATTTCCGATGCTTCAGTGCCATATTTCAAAACTTATGCAAATTATCTTTCTGACCGCTGCTAACCGCAGAACTGAATTCCACGAAATGCAGTTCCAGCATAGGTACATTGTCACACTGTGAACCCACGACTGCCATTCTAAATTATACGTATGTGAGCTTTATACAGAGAATAATTTGCAAGATAATAGTTTATGTTTTAAACACAATTTCCCCAATTCTACAATTAAAGATCTATAAAACTAAATGGTAAAATTGTTTATTTAAGAAAAATGAACATATATTAGCTAATATAGAATTACAAGAAAGTAAGGACAGCTGAAAGTGAAGGTCAGGTATGCTTCAGTGGGATGATATATTACAATGCGTTACTTGGAAGTCATATTTTCAGAATCATTGTCCGCCTTTGCTTTTGAACAATTAATTGACATGCCCTTTCTCAATTCTTATTTATAAAATTTTTCTGTGTATTTGTTGTTTTCTTGAATGTGTTTGTACACATGCGTTTATAACCACATCTCAGGGAGATTACACACATCTGCCTCAAGTTTCACGAAGAGGGGAGGTAACACTCAGAGTAAGGAGCTTGCAGGATTCATGCAGAAAAGATAACTTTAAAAAGAAGAAAGCATTATTTCTTTTAAAGTCTGATATAGCTAATATTTTGTATATCAATACATAAAGCTTCCTTCAATGATCCACAGTGCTGAGGTGACATTTTTTACAACAAATCTAAAGTGTTTTCAGTCCTTGGTTGAGGAAAAACAACAGCCTGGGAAGTGTAAAGCTCCTGATAATTTGCTTTTTTCAATAATAGCTAATGTAGCAATATTTTCATACTTGAACATTCACGTGTTTGTGCATGTTGAAGATTTGTTGAAGATAAATGTGTATCTTGGTTGCCACATTGATTTCAGATAAAAAGATGGAAATGGAAACTGTTTATATCATTTATAAATTATTTATATAATTTATTTATATATTAAAAACAAATTTGGGAAATAAATATGTTTAGATATTTTACATAATACATTATGATAGCAGAAATTTTGGAACTTTCATAAGGTAAATTTAAGTCTGAAAAATAAGAAATCACCTTAAACTACACTTGACTTTCTACAATATTTACACATAGCAGAAAGGTTAAATAAAATAACTGTTGAATACTACATTTTAAGGAAAGCAAGCTAAATATTAAAGAATATCTGAGTTACCTAGGATCATATAGATAATTCATAACTTGTTTTTCATGAAATGTATTAAAGCCACTGTTTCTGATTTTTGATGTTGTAAAACAGGCCATCTCTAAGGCCTGAGGATTTTATTTTTAATTAGTAGTGTGGTTTCCATAAGAAGTGATTTATGTTTATGCCAATATTTAAAATACCTCAATTTCAAGCTACTGTGTATTGAAATGAGCTCCTAGTGGATAATTACAATATTTATTTTTATGAACTCTGTAAACACAGAAAACTGAAACTATTTTTTATATAATTAAAACATGAATAAATTTTTAAAATTCTGGTGAGATGTATACAATGCTATCTAATTGAATATTAGATCTTGTGATTTTTCACAGGTAGCTTTTTAACAAGATACAATTTGTGTGTCACTCAGAAACATTGGATAGCTATAGTTGTACCTGGAAAATTGGCAGTAAAATCAGTGAAAATTGGTTTAAAAACATGCAATTATGTGTTGCATAACAGTGTTCCAGTTCATGGGGGACAAACCACACATATGAGAGTTGTCCCATATGGTTATAATGAAGCTGAAAAATTCCTATGGCCTAGTATTTATTATCCCGTGTTTTTAATCATTATTTTAGAATGTACTTGTACTTATGGAAAAAGAAAACAAACAAACAAAAAAAAAAACTGTAAATCAGCCAGGCAGGTCCTTCAGGAGGCATTCCAAAAGAAGGTATTGTTATTGTGAGCGATGACAGTTCCATGCTTGCTATTACCCCTGAAGACCTTCCAGTGGGACTAGATGTGGAGGCGGGAGACAGTGATATTGGTGATCTTGACCCTGTTTAGGCCTAGCCTAAATTCTTAGTCTTTAACAAAAAAGTTTAAAAAATAATAATAAAATAAATATTTTTAAAAACAGAAAAAAACTTTATAGAATAAAGATATAAAGATAGAAAATATGCACAGCTGTAGAATGTTTAAACTAAGTGTTACTACAAAAGAGTTTAAAAAATAAAGTTGATAAAGTAAAAAAAAAACTTATAGTAAGTTAAGATTATTATTAAAGAAAGAAAAATATTTTTAGTAAATCTAGTACAACCTAAGTGTACAGTGCTTATGAATCTGCAATGGTGTATAGTAATGTCCTAGGCTTTTACATGCACTCGCAACTCATTCTGACTCACTCAAAACAACTTCTAGTCATAAAAACTCCACTCATGGTAAGTGCTCTATAAAAGCGTGTCGCATTTTTTATACCATATTTTATTACACTTATTCTATGTTTTGATCTGTTGATATACAAGTACCATTATATTACAACTGCCTACAATATTCAGTACAATTGCATGTTGTACAGGTTTGTAACATATGACAAGTAGGCTACACTTCGTAGTCTAGGTGTGTAGTGAGCCATACAATCTAGGTTTGTGTAAGTGCACTCTATGATGTTTGTACAATAACAAAGCTGCCTAATACATGTCTCAGAGTATTTCTTCATCTTTAAGTGACACATGACTCGTGTGTGTATGTGTGTATATGTTTATACATGCATATAAATTCTGAAAGTGTGAAAAGAATTCTCATATAACTGATTTAGAGATGCTTAATGTAACATACGCTGTGATATAAACATTTTCAAAGGCTTTCTCCTACAAATTTAAAGGAGCAGAAAGGAGCTAGTTTTTTATTGTGATTTAATAGAAACAGTGATGGAAATATATAATATTAGTATTATATATTCTACAAAATGTGTATATCATATATATATATATACATTTTAAAATTAAGCGAATGTGAAAGGCAACACTTCTCATAAATTGAAACTAAACAAAATACAAACACAAAATGGATAATATTCCTCATTATTTCAAAACCTAATGTATTTTACTAGGATACTACACACTCTGCTGTTATTTAAAAAAACAAAACAAAACAAAACAAAAAAAACACCTTTTATACTCACAAAATTTATCACAAAAGTTTGGTGATTATAATTGCAAAATTTTATAATCACAGAATCAGTACATCTCAAAGTACAAAACCTAGGTATCATCACAATTTCTGAACTGCTCAAAATCTGATGGCCAGAGCCTGGGCTGATCCAGTAAACCCACTGTGACTCAGAGTTTTCTGACGTGGAATAAGCAAATTGGATTGGATAATGCCACCGTTCATTTATTATACATTTTATTAAAAGATTTTGGATAAAAAGCATGGGTTCTTCATGATTCTGAAACATTGGGCAAATAATTTAAACTTCTATCAGACTTGATTCATAAACCCTAAAAGTGAATAAAAAGGAGGTGATGACATAACAAACACATATTAAATGTAATTTATTGGTAATAAATTATCTCATTTAGTGCTCATAGAAACTTTAAAACAGAAATACTGTTAGTCAAATTTTGAAACTGAGATTTGAAAACAGTATCTAATTTGTTAACTTATTAAGAGTTCTAATAAAAAGTATACCTTCTTTCTTGAACCAAACTAATTATTTCACCAACACACCAGATTTCTTACTAACCTAACAAAATCAAAGGAAGTGAAAGCATGTTAAAAGTATAAGCCACTGTTCAAACATTACAAAGATAATTTATATATACAAAGTTGGATCCATGCTACTAAGTGTGTTTATAGTGATGCAATATTTTAAACACATAGCTTTCTAATACAATAAGGTCAGTTTTCTTAAATAATTAATTTTTTTAAATTTATCAAAATTTGCCATGTCATAAATGTATTTGGAATATTAAAATAATGCGCTAAAAATAATAGACCATGTGATAGTTTCCTAAAGTGTACTTACACAGTTTGTGTAATATACTTCACAAAAAAATAGAAGTAAATAAAAGTAAAATGTAAGAAATGGTAATTTAAAGGCCGGAACATGGATAGCATAAGGCTTCCAAATGCTTCAATAAAGAATTATTCTTTGAGAATTTTAAACTGTGTTCACATGACATGCTTTGTAAATGTCACATACTGTTAGAGATGTGACAGTGAATAAAATGATCAAGTAATATAAATGAAAAATATCAGCCTCAAATCAGCAGTAGTAAGTAACCAATCTGGAACACCAGATGGAGAATTAACTGCAATTCAATTATCTATATTAAAATGACTCCTAGGTGCAATTGAAAAATATACAACATAAAAAAAGAGAAATTGACCATATGTAGCTGGTAAAAAAAAGATTTGTCAATGCAAGATGAATGATTATTGTACATAATGTGTTTGTTTTGTCATGGGAGATATTTATGAGTGTAATTCTGTTCACATTGTATTGCTATTGTGAAGAGACGTTGTACTGTTTGGGTGAATATGTAATTTGTTCCTTCCTAATTCAAACAAATTTTAGAAAAGGAAAAGACACTCTTATACAAAACAAATTTTGTTTCCACACAACATTCTGTAGTGGTTAAAGGATATTGAAAGTAGAGTGCATAAAAATAGTAATACAAACTGTGTAAATATGACAGAGAATGTTTGGAATTACAGTAGTCAGAAAATTCAAGTTGAAACAGCAATGAGATGTTTTATTGCCTATCATATAGATAAGAATTGAATTCATAGTGCCGAATTGTACTGTAAGGTATGGGAAAATTGATAATAGTACTATTATATAAAATTAATGAAAATATGATCTTTAACATCATATCTGAGAGTAGTGTGAAACTAGATCATATTTTAGTACGTTCGTTTACTTTGGATCAGCAATTCCAATTCTGGGAAGCTATCTGTCAGAAGTATGCTTAATTGCCCATGGTGATATATGCTCTGAGGTGTTCATTGCAACGTTATTTATAGTGGGTAAAGATTAGAAAAATCTGGGCTATCTCCCAATAGTGGTGAATGTTTTAAACCAAAGCTAACAGAAAATAACACCTACAAAGGGGACATTCTGATAGTGACTACGACCTACAATTTGTAACATTTGCCATTTCTGAAATATGTTGAGGATATTTAACATATAGTTATATTTTGTACTCATTAAATAATTTGTATAATTATGAATGCAATATATGTATAAAAATGAAAGGAAAAGTTACAATATAAACAAATATAAATGATATTTAATTCACTTTTCTTACAAACAGTACACTTAGTTATATACATAATTGAGTTTATGATTATGTGCATACTTTTTTGTTCTATATTTTTATTTTTTAATAAAAATTGCATATATTTAAATGTACATCCTGATTTTTTTATATACACATACACATACATGGTGAAATGATTAATATAGCCAAACTAATTAACATAACCATCTCACATAGTTTAGGTGGGAGCACTTGAAATCTACTCTCTTAGAAAATTTCCGGGAATACCATACAATATCGTTAACTACAGTAACCATGCTATATATATTAGATCTCTAGACTCATTATTTCTACATAACTGCAGCTTTGTACTCTTTGACCAATAGATCCCTTTTCTCCTACCTCCCTGCCCCTAGTAACCACCATTTAATCCTGTTTCTATGTATTGGACTTTTTTAGAGTCTACATATAAGTGAGATCACGATCATGCATTTTCAAAACATGAATCAAGACACATATATACATTAATAAATACCTGGATATATTGCTTCTAAATTATTTCATTTGCATTTTCATTTTATTGAACACCACATAACACACTATTTTTAATAATTGCATAGTAGTGTGATATGAATATACATCTATTGTTGGATATTTTGTGTTGCTAATTTAAAGATATGAAGTTTACCTTTGTGATGACAATATACAAATATATCTCTGTCCACTTTTCTCATTTTGAGCCTTAGAATAATAATTGATAAATCAAAATTTATGAACATATTTTAAGTTTCTTAAAGAATAACATCAACATATCTTCAAAACAGATTGGAAAAATTTGCAGTATTTGCAAATGGTATACCTTCATGGCAGCTCATATTGATCTTTGTGATTTTCTTTTTTTATTTTGATGACTTTAGAATAATACCTATTTTAATTTACATTTATGATTATTGGTGAGAATCAAACCAACTCCAGATATTTGCAGACCATTTTTACGTATTTCTTTATGTAGTTATTAGTTTATTCATTTAGCTGGCAATGAACCATTGATTTTGCCCATTTTTAAGGAATTAAGTATTTGTAAGTAAATTTACATTTTAATCATAAAATGTTAAAAAAAATTGCAGCCAGTGGAATAAAAATTTGGATGTTGAAAAGTATTTTGATAGGCTCATTACCACAACTGGATATTTTATTTACTTTAGGTAAATGGACATAATTATATATGGTTCTGAGTATGCATTTATTTATTCAAAAATTCAGGGTGATATTAAGGCAAGAATTATGTATGAAATAGGGATTATAATAATGAACAAAATGCACAAGTGTTTTTACTGTCATGGAACCTAAGTTGTAGCAGGAGGAGACAAAACATGGCTAAAATATATAAAAACAAAATGTTAAAATATATAAAATTTTAGGTAGCCAAATGATATATACAGAAAAGTAAGAAAAGCTATGGGGGATTTCATATGGTCAGAAAAGATAGCACTAAGATAATATTTTAATAAAAATCTTGAAGCAGATGGAGAGAGTTATGTGGATATCTGTAGGAAGTCAAGACACAGGAGCAACAGGCAATGTCTTCGGGATTCTGGTAAATATCTATTTGTACAGAACAGTGTGTTAAATATTCAGAAAAGAGTTTCGGGATACAGGGGATTCACTTAATGATGAAAATAAGTTCCCAAGTGTAGCACTGGAATGGCTTAGTAGTTAGGAAGGAATAGGGAGAAGACCAAAGAGCCTTGTGTACCTCAGATGCTGAGGGGTCATTTAGAATTCTAGGGCATATTACACTAAATGACAAAAACAAGGAAATGGGACATATTAAAATAGGCTATCCTCACCAGAAATAATGGCCTGTAGTGTTTTTGGTTTGGTTTGGTTTCTCTTTTTCCTATAGTCTCTTAATTTAACTTTTATATTTTAACATTGGCCTCAAAAAATGAATTTAGAGATGTTCCTTACTTCTCAATTTTATGAAAACTTTGAAAATTATTGGCATTAATTATTCCAATGTTTAGTAGAATTAACTAGTGAAGCCATCAGGTCCTGGGCTTTCATTTGTTGGAAAGTTTTTGATTACAGATTCGGTCTCCTAACTCATTAATGGTCAATTCATTTTTTACTTTAGAAAAATATTTATATTTGGAAATAATTTCACACTTAGAGAAGAGTTGCAAAACAAGGATATTGTCAAATTATAAAATAATCAGAGTGAAAATGCTATCTATGATTTTGATTTAGGAGAAAAATTTGAAAATGAAATGTCTGGTAAGGGGTTAATATCCAAAATATACAAAGAATTCCTAAAATTTGAACAAGAAAAAGATGCAAATAATTCAATGAAAAGTTGGACAAAGGACCTGAATAGACATCTCTGCAAAGAAGACCTACAAATGGCCTGCAAGTATATGGAAAAGTGTTCAACATCATTAATTGTCAAAGAAGTGCATATGCAAACCCCCACGCCAATTAGGAAAGCTATTATCCAAAAAACAAAACAAAACAAAAATAAATAAAAACAAAAAATGACAAATTTTGACAAGGACATATAGCAATTGGAACACTTGTATACTGTTGGTAAAAATGTAAAATGGTGTACCTGCTATGAAAAGCAGCATGGTGGTTCCTAATCATTTAAAATACAACTACCATGTGATCCAGCAACACTTCTGCAAACATATCTAAAAGAATTGAAATCAGAATCTCAAGGAGATAAATGTATTCCCATGTTCATTGTGGTATTATTGACAATAGCCAAGATATGAAAACAACATATTATCATATCAACCTATTATCATAGACGGATGAATAAAGAAAATGTGACACACACATGCAATGAAATATAATTTATCCTTAAAAAGAAAAGGAAATTTTGCGACCGGATGCGGTGGCTCACACCTGTAATCCCAGCACTTTGGAAGGTCGAGGCAGGTGGATCACAAGGTCAAGAGATCAAGACCATCCTGGCCAACATGGTGAAACCCCATCTCTACTAAAAATACAAAAATTAGCTGGGCGTGGTGGTGCATGCCTGTAGTCTCAGCTACTCAGGAGGCTGAGGCAGGAGAATTGCTTGAACCTGGGAGGTGGAGGTTGCAATGAGCTGAGATTGCACCACTGCACTCCAGCCTGGTGACAAAGCGAGACTCCGTCTTTTAAAAAAAAAAAAAAAAAAAAAAAAAAAAAAAAAAAGGGAATTTTGCCATTTATAGTAATATAAATAAACCTGTAGGAAATTTGGCTAAGTGAAGTAAGTCCATTACAGAAGGACAGATATTGCATGATCCTGCTTATATTAGGTGTTTAAGATTGTCAAACTCATAAAAGTAGACAGTAGAATAATGATTAACAGGGACTAGGGAAAAGGGGATATAAGGAGTTTTTTTCCAATAGGTGTAAATTTCAGGTATGCAAGACGAAATTCTAGATATCTGTTATACAGCATAGTGCCTATAGCTAAAAATACTGTGTTGTACATAGAAAAATTGGTCAAGAGAGTAGATTACAAGTTAAATGTTCTTACCACAAAAAAGAAGAGGTCATTTTGAGATGATTGATATGTTTATTATCTTGATTGTGGTGATGGTTTTGTAAATGCATGTATATGATCAAGCCAAGCAAATTGCATACATGGATATCTGTAGTTTTTTGTGTTATCAATTACACCTCTATAAAGATGTTTTAAAATGTTTCACTACTCTACTTATTTGCTCTTTGGTTTTATGCAAATTGTTTAAATGCTTAATAATTGTTTTAGGGTGAAAAGCTTAATGCAATAATTAAAGTATTAAAATTTATGTAAAGTACTTAGAATAGCACTTGGCTAAAAAGCAATGCTATTCATAACATTTTTATTTATTTAATTCAGCCTTAATTCTGTGCACTTTTTCATATTATCTTGATTAAACTAGTTTAAGACTTACCTGCTTTACATTTTTTTTCTTATCCTGTAACAAATCTTCATCTATAAAGTTTCTTACTTAGAATAGCTATACAAGATATCACATAGGGAATGTTTTTTTAAAAAAATTAAGAGCTTTAGTAGTTGTCAGTATAAATATATTACCATAACTGCAACTAGATAAAATAATTCTAAAGTATTTAAATTGATTATGTAAGTTACAACATTATGCAAATCATATTTATTATGCTTAGGCATAAAAGGTCAAGCAATATCTCTAAGTCTTAATTTTGGAGCAGTCCTCACTGCTATGATTTGAACTAGTAAAGATAGCATACATAACGATGCAAATATTTTTTGGATTATCTGTTATAATTTAAGCAAATACCACCTAGGATAATAAAAAGCTTAAATTGTTTAATATATTTTGCATATCTCAAAAATTTATTATGATTCCTATCATTCTTTACATACCTAATCTCATGAATTCAAGAAGAAAAAATATCAATCAAAATGCCAAAATCTGCATGTTCATATTTAAATTATCATAAGTATTGATGAATGTCAAAAGTAGGATATTCTTAGACAGTAAAAGGTTGAATTTATTATCAGTAAACATACATTATTAATGGCCTCATACAATAATAAAAATCCTAAAATACATTGTTATAAGCAATAGATAATACTTTAAAAGGTGGGATTATAATATTTCTAGCTTATATATTAAACAGCAGTGAAATTTGAAAGACTTCAAATTCTACAACATGCTTGATAATAGGACCCCCTGAAACTATAGTATTCATGTATTTTTACTAGACACCAATTGCAAATGTTAAGGTAACTTAAGAAAATCAATCATTTACGCTGCCTTTTTGAAGAAGTAATACTTGTGCTAATTATTAAAAATTATACCTTAATTTTACTTTTAGTATTATTATGACTAGGCAACTCTGCCATATAATATTCTATATTGTATTTAAGTTAGACAGAAATTAGTCAAAGTGTTAAAAAATAAACACATTAGTGTTTTGCCTTATATTATTTAATGGAAAATATTTTTAATTTTAATTTTAATTTTTTTTTGAGACAGAGTCCTGCTCTGTCACCCAGGCTGGGTGCAGTGGCGAAATCTTGGCTCGTTGCAAGCTCTGCCTCCCGGGTTCACATCATTCTCCTGCCTCAGCCTCCCAAGTAACTGGGACTACAGGTGACCACCACCACACCTGGCTAATTTTTTGTATTTTTAGTAGAGACGGGGTTTCACCATAGCCAGGGTGGTTCTCAATCTCCTGACCTCATGATTTGCCCACTTCAGCCTCCCAAAGTGCTGGGATTGCAGGTGTTTCTAATTGAGTTTATTTGGATCTTCTCTCTTCTTTACTTGGTTAATCTCACTAATGGTCTATCAATTTTATTTATCTTTTTGAAGAATCAGCTTTCTGTTTCATATATGTCTTGTATTTTTTGTTCTTGTTATTTATTTCACTTTTATTTAGTTCTTCTCTGATCTTTGTTATTTATTTTCTTTTACTGGGTTTAGGTTTTGATTGTTCTTGCTTCTCCAGTTGTGTGAGGTATGATCCTAGATTTTCTATTTGTGCTCTGTCAGACTTTTTGAGGTAGTTATTTAATCCTATGAACTTTCCCCTTAGCACCACCTTTGCTTTATCCCAGAGATTTTGATAGTTTGTGTCACTGTTATAATTCAGTTCAAAGAATTTTTTAAATTTTCATCTTGATTTCATTATTGACCCAACAATCATTCAGGAGCAGGTTATGTAATTTCCATGTATTTGCATGGTTTTGAGGGTTCCTTCTGGAGTTGATTTCCAATTTTATTTCACTGCAGTCTGAGACAGCACTTGATATAACTTAGATTTTCTTAAATTTACTGAGACCTGTTTTCTGGCCCATCATATGGTCTATCTTGGAGAATGTTCTATGTGTTGATAAACAGAATGTATGTTCTGCAGTTGTTGGTTAGAATGTTCTTTAAATATCTGTTATGTCCATTTGTTGTAGGGTATAGTTTAATTAAGTCTATGGTTTCTTTGTTGACTTTTGTCTTAATAACCTGTCAAGTGCAGTCAATGGAGTATTAAAGTCCTCCACTATTATTGTGTTGCTGTCTATCTCATTTATTGGGTCTGATAGTAATTGTTTTATACATTTTGAAGCTCTAGTGTTAGGTGCATATATATTTAGAATTGTGATATTTTCCTGTTAGACTGGTCTTTTGTTATCATTATATAATGTCCCTCATTGTCTTTCTTAAATGTTGTTGCTTTAAAGTTTGTTTTGTCTGATATAAGAGTAGCTACTCCTATTTGCTTTTAGTGTCCATTGCATGGAATATCTTTTCCTACAACTTTACCTTAAGTTTGTGCGAGTCCATATGTGTTAGATGAATCTCCTGAAGACAGCAGATATTGATTGGTGAATTCTCATCTATTTTGACGTTCTGTATCTTTTAAGCAAAGCATTTAGGCCATTCACATTCAGTGCTTGTATTGAGAGGTGAGGTACTATTTCATTCATCATGCTATTTTTTTCCTGAATATCTTTTTTTTTTTCATTTTGTTATTGTTACATAGGTCCTGTGAGATTTATGCTTTAAGGGGGTTCTATTTGTTGTATTTGAAGAATTTGTTTCAAGATGTAGAGCTCCTTTTAGCAGTTCTTTTTTTTTTTTTTTTTTTTTTTTTTTTTTTTTTTTTTTTTGAGACGGAGTTTCGCTCTGCCGCCCAGGCTGGAGTGCAGTGGCCGGATCTCAGCTCACTGCAAGCTCCGCCTCCCGGGTTCACGCCATTCTCCTGCCTCAGCCTCTCGAGTAGTTGGGACTACAGGCGCCCGCCACCGCGCCCGGCTAGTTTTTTGTATTTTTTAGTAGAGACGGGGTTTCACCGTGTTAGCCAGGATGGTCTCGATCTCCTGACCTCGCGATCCGCCCGTCTCGGCCTCCCAAAGTGCTGGGATTACAGTCTTGAGCCACCGCGCCCGGCCAGCAGTTCTTGTAGTTCTGGATTGGTAGCAGTTAATTCTCTCAACATTTGTTTGTCTGGAAAATAACACACATTTTCTTCATTTATGAAGCTTAATTTCGCTAGATTCACAATCCTTGGCTGATAATTATTCTGTTTAAGGAGGCTAAAAATAGGACCTCGATCCCTGCTAGCTTGTAGGGTTTCTGCTCAGAAACCTGTTGTTACTCTGATAGGTTTTCCTTTATAGGTTACTTGATGCTTTTGCATCACAGTTGTTAAGATTCTTTCTTTCACCTTGACTTTAAATAACTTGATGACTATGTGCCTAAGTGATGATTTTTTTGTGATGAATTTCCCAGGTGTTCTTTAAGCTTCTTGTATTTGGATGTCTAGATCTCTAGGAAGGATGGGGAAACTTTCCTCAATTATTCCACCAAATATGTTTTCCAAACTTTTAGATTTCTCTTCTTCCTTGAGAACACCAACTATTCTTAGGTTTGGACATTTAACATACTCCCAAATTTCTCGGAGGCTTTGTTAAATTCTTTTCTTTTTGCCTTTTAATGGATTGGGTTAATTTGAAAGCCTTGTCTTTGAGCTCCAACGTTCTTTCTTCTGCTTCTTCAATTCTATTGCTAAGACTTTACAGTGCATTTTGCATTTCTCTTTGCACTTGATTTCTAGAAGTTACGATTTTTTTTTTCTTATTTGTGATATCTATTTCACTGAAGAATTTCCCTTTCATATCCTGTATCACATATTTGATTTCTTAAGTCGGACTTCACTTTTCTCTGGTGTCTCCTTAATTAGCTTAATAAGCCAATTGAATTCTTTTTCTGGCATTTCAGTGATTTCATCTTGATTTGGATCTATTGCTGGTGAGCTGATACGATCTTTTGAGGGTGTTAAGACCCTTGTTTTGTCATATTGCCAGAATTGTTTTTTCTTGTTTCTCCTCATTTGGTTAGACTATGTCAGAGAGAAGATCTGGGATTGAAGGGCTGCTGCTCAGATTCTTTTGTCTCACGGGGTGCTCCCTTGATGTGGTGTTCTCCACCTTCCCCTAGGAATGAGGCTTCCTGAGAGCTGAACTGTAGTGATTGGTTTTGCTCTTCTGGGTCTAGCCACCCAGCAGAGCTACCAGGCTCCAGGATGGTAATGGAGAGTGTCTGTAGAGAATCCTGTGATGTCATCCATCTTCAGGGCTTGCAGCCATGGATATCAGCACCTGCTCTGGTGGAGGTAGCAAGGGAGTGAAGTGGACTCTGTGAGCATCCTTGGTTGTGTTTTTGTTTAGTACTCTGGTTTTTTTGTTGGTTGCCCTCCAGGCAGGAGGTGACACTTTTAGGAGTGCCTCAGCTGTGGTCCTATAGAGAAGATGCAAACTTGCCCTAGAGACACCTGGTTAACTATTCAGGTTTCTCAGGTGGTGGGCAGGGCCATAGAGCTCCCAAGACATTATGACCTTTGTTTTTGGCTACCAGGGTAAGTAGAATAAGACCACCATGTTGGGCAGGGATAGGTATATCTGAGCTCATCCTTTCCTGGGGCAGGGCTTGTTGCAGCTGCTGTGGGGGATGGAGGTGTGGTTTCCAGTACAATGGACTTGTACTCCCAAGGGGAATCTGGTTGCCTCTGCTGAGTCATACAGGTAACCAAGGAAATGGGGGAAAGTCACAGGCCTCTCCCCACTCAGTCCTAAAAGATGGCTTTGCTCCCACCATGCCACGCCCCCAAAGCACCAAGTGTATTTCCAGGCAGCCTGTGACCAAGACTGACAACTAGCCCCAGACCATGAGCCTGTCTGTTGTGAAAGCAAGCCGACTCACAGTTCTTCTATGTCTCTGGGAGCCTCACTGGTGATTCAGTTCCTTCAAACAGTATACAGATTCTGTCAGCTTTCCTGGTATGTTCCTGCTTTAGTTCTTGGAACAAAAGTTCTTAATGTGTGTCTCTACACATTGCTCAGTACATCTAAGTGAGAGCTGCAAGCTAGCCCTGCCTCCTATCCGCCATCTTGATACTTGTATTTTATTCTCAGAACATAATTTTATTTGCAAAGGACAGAAAGCACTATCAGTTTTCTATATCACTCGACTGCTTTCAATTCATATTCATTTCTGGTTTTATCTCACTCATTTATTTCTTATAGCTGAATTATTTCTTTTTCTATTTTTAATTACCTTGAGTTTCATTTTCTTTTTAATAATTTTTTTAAAGTAGAAGTTTAAACCATTCATTTATTTTTCAATAAAGAAGCTAATTTCATGAATTTCCTTCTAAAAACAATACTTAATAATTTTGTTATCTTATATGTTCCTTATCAGTTAAATCAAAAAATTTTCTAATTTGATTTGTACGACTTAGAAGTTATTGTTCATTTTCCTAAAATTTTTGTATTTTTGCTTTTTCATATTTTTGATTTCTAATTTATTTCCAACTTGGCCAGAGAAAATATTCTATAATACTGTTCAACATTATTAAAACTTATTATAAATTCCAACATATGGTTCACCTTGTTTAGTGCTCCATGTATACTTAAAAAGAAGTGTATTTTGTTGTTAGTTGTAGCCATAAGTTTTCTTATAAATGTCATTAATCATATTGAGGAAAATAAGTAAACCAACATGAGTAAACCAATTTGGATGACAGTGTTTATATTTTGTATATCTTACATGTAGTTTAATTTTTCTATGCGTTATTAAGAAAGAGATAATGTAATTTTCAATGCTGATTGTAGGCTTGACTACTTTTCTCCTTATCTCTGACATACTTCAATTATATCCTTTACAGTTCTGGTACCATATTTATATGTAAGACAGTTATATCATTTTGATTAAATTTTTTATCATTAAAAACATTTATCACTTTAAAGATTTCTTTTAAAAAATCTTATAAAAACCCTTGTTTTAAAGTCTATTTGGTCTGTTATAAATGTAATAAAACTCCTCCAGATTTCTTATGCTCACTGCTTGCTTGATGTATATTTTTACATCTTTTCCTTTCAACGTATCTCTATTTTTATTTTTGAAGTGCATTCATTTTGACCAGCATATATTTTGATCTACGTTTTTTCTACCTTTCTTGTTTTCTAATTTTCTTCTTAAAAGTGTTCATATTTGTTCATAACTATATGATTCTTGATGTGTTTAGTAATTTTTATTATATACTCATAATTTTAAATTTTAAAATTAGTATGAGCAATGGTAAGTTTTAAAATTATGAGTATATGAGAAAAATTATAAATTTAAAAGCTACATTTTAAGTGAACTTCAAAATTATTAGTATAGAATAAAAATTACTCAACACTAAATTTAAAGTTACAAGTATATAATAAAAATCACCAAACACTTCAAGACATTTTGCTTTCTTCTGAAAGCCATAAATTTGGTCTGGCAAGCCAATAATTTACAATCTCATCCCTGGTCTTTTCTAAACTTTTAAAAACTTTATTAGAATGAGTCTAGACAAACTCTTACTCATAGGTTAGAATAGCTCTTCACATATATGTGGCCTTTCTTGTGTGTCAATGAAATTCTTGAGATGCTCATAAAATATCTCCAAGTGCTATGCTGCTTTCAGAATCTCCTTTCTGTTCATGCCTCCAGGGCTCATAAATGCCTAACCTCTCCGGATCAAATTAAGGGAACAGATAGAGAACAAAATAAGTGTTTGTTTAAACATTTTTAAATGAAGACATAGTGATCATTCTTTAAATCCAGGTAATGTTGAGAAGACAATTAGTGAAAGAAATCTGGATTACAGGGAGTTACTCAGTTCTAAAATATAAATATTTAGTCTTTAGCTTATAGATTGCATTTAAATACATGAATAGGCAATATTCTCTGCAGATATAACCAATCATTTTCTGTAAAAGGTCAGATAGTAAATGTGTTATGCTTTTTGGGTCACATATAGTCATTGTTGCATATTCTTCCTTTCTGGAAAAATAAATCTCTTTAACAAATTTAAAAACCATTTCTAGCTCTAGTCTGTGGACTAGATTTGGCCAATGAGCCATAGTTTACTGATCCTTGTTTTATAACATTTAGCCTGCAAAGTGGAAGACATAGAGCTAGATTAGACACAGTAGAGTTTATCAATTACAATAAAAGGGAATATGAAGCATGTGTGTACAGACTGAGGTAGGCTAGTAGATAACGGTGATAAGAACTAGTGGAAGTTCTTATCTGAATTCTTCAGTTTTCTCAGTGGGAGTCAAAAAGAGGGAGAGAGAGTTTTAGGTTTCAGGGGAGGAGAAAACTTGTACAACTACCACCTAAACCTGTGAGATAATAAATAGACTAGGGGCAAACAATGTGATTACTCATGTATCATGAGAGACCCACCTAATATTAATGTTCAGGGATTTTAATGTCATATAATGAAAAACATGGGTTGTATAATAGATAGTGAAAATGTAGTACAATCAAATAATAGTAGGTAAATATGTGTAAAAAAATTGAAGACATGGTGGTGGTTGAAAGATGATACTTAAAATTAAAATCCTAGAAAGAAGTAGATATTGGTAATAGTCCTGAACATGACCATTGTAATGGGTGGCTGTGGTAGACAAAAGCAAGGAGACAAAGGGACAGAAATAATAAGAATCATTTATGTGGTAATTAGTATCAAAAATATTTATGACAGCAATTGCGGTGTAGTGAGTAACGGTTCCCTAAAGTCTTAAAGAAAGCCCATAGATGATTGCTGTAAGAAAGAGTAGTGCATTAATTAATTGTATAAAATGAATTATCAAGGACCTATGGGTACACATTTTATATATTTTAAGGCATAAAATTAATATTTGACCCTACCTGTAGTTACTCTGTGTATAGTAAGGAGACACATTTGCTATTATCACACATGAATATGTTCACGGCATTTGGAAATTATTCCTTGTGTGCAAGCCACACAGAGAACCTTAAGTATTCTCATGACTGCACTAATTCTTCCACATTCCTCGGACTCATTGCATCCAAGTATATGTTGTCTGCCAAATTTCAGTGGAGACCTTCTAACGCTGCAGTGCGGTTTTATTGTTAAATAACAGCAATATTACTAATGACATGTTACTAATGATTTACTTTGACTCCTAAGAAAGAGTTGAGCTAGGAAGTTATTTGTAGTAACAATACAATTTAAATAATAATCAGTGTTTCTTGGACACCTCACCTGTATTTTTCATATCATTCTGTGATTCTCCACCCAGATGTAAAAATTAGCTTTCTTTCTGGGAAAGATAATTATGAGGTTTATTTATTTAAAGTCAACTAAATACACTATTCAGTTTTCTCTGCTTCACAACACTCCAGATGCCTACATTCTTCATCCCCACAAGTTTCAAGCATTTCTTCACCAATACATAGAATTTGGGACAATGAAAGTTGAATTCAATGGTAACTGTTTCTTGGCCATTGTCTTCAGAAAAATGACAAACTACAACTTACGGCAAAATTTATTTCTCAGAATAGGTTTTTGTTTGAGATAACACATTTGACACATGGAACGTGAGCGCAGAGCAACTAGTTGAAATATGGTCTCTGATAAATATTACCTCCAACAGCCAATAAAGAGACATTGAAGATTTCTCAGAAGAAGTAAATAATTAAAGATGTAATAAACTTATCATTTTCTTAAAAACATATTGTAAAATATCAACTTCCTGTAGACATATATTCAGAATTGACTTCATTTCAACTATAATAATTATTGAACTAATTTCTATTACAATCAGAGTATTAGAGCACAGCAGTCAAAGATTATACAGCTTTGGAAAGCCTCCTAATGTAACTGATTATAGTTTGAGCCATAAGGGGTTAAAACCAAGTCGTATTCATTGACATTTGATTAGAACAATGCCTTAATTCCTATTCTCCTACTCTCCCAAATACAACTGTTCCATGTGAGTTTGCAAACAAAGCAATGTCCACACAGAACAAGATCAAATGAAGGTGAACGTCCTTCTTTATTATTCTACTCAAACATTTTGATACAAAACTATGAAAAATTTGGAGGGTATGATTTTTATATCATTACTAGAGCTAAAAATGAGTTTGTACTTTCTATTAGGCATGGGTCTATATATCTTGCCTGTATTTTTGTTGTTTTACAGTATACAAACGTGAAGCAATGCTTAAAATTTCTGGATGCATATGGTAGGGAAGACAAATAACAATAAGTTTAAAAAGATGAAAGAAATGAAGAAAGGTGAGAGGTGATGAAGATTACAAAGACAGAGAGAGGAAGAGAGAGAGAGAGTTAGAGAATCAGCTGAAACATAAAGACAAAGAAGAGCAAGTGGTTTTAGTTTATTAAATTGCCTAGATTCCAAACATTAGCTAATCCTCCTCCTAAAGATTAAGCTCAAAGTTAAAGTGAAGAAAGGAGAAGAGACAAAATGATACTTTTTCTGTGCTTGGTTGTTGAGTCCCTTGAGAGTTTTGCTATGTAATTACTACACTGCCTCACTTAGTAGACTATAAATATATAATATACAATATTATAGACAATATGTTGTCTATATAATAGACAATAAATATTTTAAAATGAATGCATATATTTGTTTAGTTGCATTTCTGAATTATATATTATATAATTTAATGTCCCATTAACTGAGAAAGTTAGGCATTATTATTTCCATTTTAGAGGAATAATATAAAACTCATAATAAATATAATAAAGGGCTACTAAATAATAGATGTAAACTTAAATTTAGATTTATTGGATTCCAAATATGATGGCCTTCTAATTTTTTATTACTTGTTCTGTCATTACTATGAACACTTCATAGTCTGTGTTATTTTAAAACTATTTTCAATTTTGTTACATACTTATTCCATGGATTAAAAAGTTTACTAGAAAATATAGATAATTAAACATAAAAAGGAAATAAAATTTTTAGACTTTCCCCCAACTCAGAATTGATCAGGTAATTTTGTAGTAGGTGCTGGATTAAACTGAGTAGAGGTCAGCATGTGACTGCAGAGAAATATTACCTTCAACAGGCAATAAAGAGACATTGAAGATTTCCCAAAAGAACTAAATAATTTAAAATGAAATAATCTTCTCTATGCATATAGTTGAGGAGGGTAGTGGCAATGGGAAATGGCTATGTCTAAGGGAAAGCGTGGGAATTGTCCTTGATTCAAGAGAAAACAAGGAAAATGGGAAAAGGGAAACAAAAACAAACACTGTCAGTCGGAGAAAGTGGCTAGTGGTTAAGCCCAGATACGACATTAGAGATATTTTCAACTATGTGTAGAAACCTGGAAAGGATCCTATGGCAAGTGAAAAAATTTCAGAAAGATTTACATTAAAAGTTTATAGATGCCAAGCATGATGGCTCATCACTGTAATTTCAGCTCTTTGGGATGCTGAGGTGGGAGACTGCTTGAGCCCAGTAGTTGGTGACCAGCCTAGGTAACATAGTGACACTCCATTTCTTAAAAAAGAAAAAAAATTAAAAACTGACTGGGCATACTGCCACATGCCTGTGGTTTCAGCTAATTGTGAGGTTAAGGTGGGATAGTTGCTTGAGACCCAAAGACCGAGGCTACAGTGAGCCTTGATTGTGTCACTGCACTCCAGCCTGGGCTACAGAGTGAGACACTGTCTGGAAAAAAAAAAAAAAAAAAAGTTGTAGAAAAGGAATGACTGGATGGTTTTAATTTATAAAAAATGTTGATGTTTAAATGTGGAGACAGAATTGAAGAAAGAATCAATTCAAGGAAATCAATTTAAAATGATGATAATCTGTCCAAGAGATTATATCATCTTGAATTAGAGGAATTGAGAGATTGGGATATACTATAATAAATGAATAGATTATTAGGATGATGAGATGACTATAAAGTTGACAGATGGAGAAGAGTCAAAACTACTGGAACTAAATAAACACATCTTCCCATTCCATGGCGATGTAATAATAAATTTTGTGTATTAGCCATTATTTGAATACGCTATTTGTGTTTATTAATTTTCCATTTTTATTATAGCAAGCATACTAATTTTTAACATCTGCTATCATTTGTATGTATAATTTATGTTGTACATGTTTACCATCTGCTTTTAATGATTCATAGAATGCTTGAGATGTGAAATTAACTTGGAATACTTTAACATATTTTCAACGTTTTAAATTAATAAAAATCATGTCAATTACTCTTCTCTCTACAATTTTGCATTCACGTTATGACTGCGTTCCCACTCCTTGCTTGTAGTAAGGATGCCTTAACAATTGCATTTGGAGTTCATTAAAAAATTAAAATTCTTACTTACATAGTAGCTGCATTCAAATAAAGTTATGAAAGAATCAATAAAAAGGGCATAACTTTATGTTGTTATTGTACTTGAATATTTCACAGTTAACACAATATAATAATCATGCCCCAAAATATTCAAATGTAAAATATTCTAATTATTCAAAATTTTACCACCTTGTATGCAATGTAATTTGATCAAAAGTAAAAATATTTATAAGACCAGGAACACTGTCTATTAAAATCTAATGTTGAATTAGAAACAAATATACATTAGCAGTAAGAGTAAACAAAATACAAACTCATATAAATATCAATACTTACAACAATCACTGTAATATACAGACAATAGAGTTCTTATATTTTAAATTATTTCACTAATGATTTCCTATAAAGGAAAAATATAGTCTACCTGAATTCTATTAAAAGAAATATTACATTTTAACTTGAAAATTGAAGGCAATAGAATTATGCATACTGTCAATTTTTACCCTTCACTAAATATTAATTTTAGCTTGTAGTACGTAAGTGAAGTTGGCAAATAAAACTATCTTATTGCCGTAGCAAACCTTCACAGGTAAAATAGTAAATCATTAGCTATAATTTTAGTTAATATTGAGTCTTTTCTATAAATTTAATGGGGGATTATTTAGGTTAACATAATTAGTATATTAAGTGATTTAAAACACATTAGCAGTGATTTTTAGAGCACCAGCATGTTTTATTTTGTATAAGGCACTATACCAAATGTAAATAGGTAATAAAAGTGTGATTCTTGACTTCCAGATGCTTCAGATTAATTGTGGTCATTTTGGGAAGAATTATATGAAGAATTTACAATGATGGTTTTAACAGATAAATGAGGGTTATTCGTGAATTGTTCTGGAAAATTTATCTCAATTTGCATTTCTAAAACATCAAATAGAAATACGGTTCTTCCTCTCTACCTTAATCAATGGTGAATAGGAATATGATATAATAGTGGTTTAGCCTAAAATTCTTGAATAATTATGGATAGGTTTGAGTGAAACAATTTCCATATTTGCAACATCAGTAATTTCTATATTTCCTTTTCAATATATCCCAAATTCAACCACTTCTACTCATATTTGCCTTTGACTACTGTAATAGTTTCCTACTTGATCTCCCTGCTTCATTTATATTGAAATTCTGTAAAGTCAATTCTACCCTCAGCTTGAATCTTTATTTTTTAAATGTTTTACACTTAAATATATTATTTTTTATCAATTACACCTCAGTATACCTGGAAAAACTTAATAAAAAATACAATGTAAGTCATATTATATGTCGAATGTGAAAAATTCTTCACTGGTTTTTCACAGTCTTAAATTAAAATCCAGCCCCCTCAGTATACCCTGAAAGACACGTTAGGTTTCCCACTCCTATCCACGATCTTATCTTTCATCGTTCTCTCTTTATTTTTTCTGTCTTCCAAAACTACGTATTTCTTTCAGTTACCTTGAATAGGACAAGCTCAATTCTAATTCACCCCTTTCACTTCCTGTTTATATATATGTATATATATACACACACACACACACACACACACACACACACACACACACACACACCCCTGAATTGTTCTCCCTCACTTTGCAGTATATTTAGGATTCTGATTAGCTATCATTCTTTCAGACTTTCCTGCCCAACCTTTCAAGAGCTGTGTTCCTACTTTACTCTCTAACCTTAAACCATGCAGCATTTTTCTCTAGAGCAATCATCACTACCTGAATTTATATAGAACATTTTCACCTGTTAATTGTTATCTACTAGAAAATAAGATCCACGACAGCAAGAGTTACTTTTTATAAAGAAGAATTTAGAAAAGTGCTCAATAAATGCTTGTGGGATGAATTAATTACTGAATAAAACCTGCTGACAATCTATTATTTTAGGTGGATAAGCTCAATAAACATGAAATTATTTTGAACAAATAACTAATTACTCTTTGCCTAAATTCAGACCAATTACTTCATTAGAAGAAACTAAAATTAGTCACATTGATTTTGTTTAAAACCTAATGAAAATGAAAGTCTTTAAACTTACTTAAAATTATAATTCTGTTTCACAATGTAATATATTTAAAAACTTTATGTTCTGGCCTGTCGCTGATGTTCCTTAGGTAAAATATTGGCTGGTAGGATTTTACAAAATTTCCTACAATGATAATAAATTTATGTATAGGCTTCCTTCACCCCATGCAATTTTGTGAAGTTGAACATGTATAATTGAAGTAAAAGTTAAATATTTTGAAAATACCTTTTTTTTTTTTTTTTTTTTTTTTTTGCAGAAAATACTACTACAATAGGAAGAAAGTTAAAATTTATCTGCCTGAAAAACAATGTGGACTTATTTTAATGTCAGTTCAATTCATGAATAGTTAAATATTATCAAATATCTTTTTTTAAAAATTCATTTCACTTGCAAATAGTTGAACAGCAACACACTGAATTATCTCAAATAAAATTTTTATTAAAAAACAACCCTGGGGCCGAGAGCGTGACTCACCTGTTCCGCGCTGCTTCCCCTGCGCTGCCTGCCCGCGCCGCCCGCGCAGCCATGTCGGAGGAGAAGCCCAAGGAGGGCGTGAAGACAGAGAACGACCACGTCAACCTGAAGGTGGCCAAGCAGGATGGCTCCGTGGTGCAGTTCAAGATCCAGAGGCACACACCACTGAGCAAGCTGATGAAGGCCTGCTGCGAGAGGCAGGGCTTGTCAGTGAGCCAGATTAGATTCAGGTTTGACGGGCAGCCAATTAATGAAACCGACACTCCAGCACAGCTGGAGATGGAGGAGAGGACACCATCGACGTGTTCCAGCAGCAGACAGGAGGTGCGCCGGAGAGCAGCCTGGCAGGGCATGGTTTCTAGAGGGCCCGTCCCCAATCCGGGCCATCCGTCCTTGCATTGCTGTCGAATGGTGAGCACGTGACCATGCTGACCACAAAGGCGTCTGCGCAAACTCGAGGACATTCACCGCGATGATTTTCCTCTCTTTAATGTACTTCAAGTGCAACTCAAAACTGTATCTGTGGGGTTGAATCTGTAACTTAAATTGGGCCAATCGGAATTGTTATCTTTGTTCAGGTAAAATGAGTTGCAAGGTATTTTGGGTTTTTTTGTGTGTCCATTTGTGTTTTTCCCCCCTCCTAAAACATTTTTAACCCCAAAATTATAGCCTGAATGTTCGCTTTTAGTCTGGCCAGGGATCTGACTCCTGAGTTGGCTGCCTCTCCGCTGCTCACTCCAGTCACATAGAGAATTGATGTTTCTCGCAGTGGGGGTGCCGCTGTTGGACAGGTAATGGGGTCAAGGTGGGTAGGGAGGATAGACTGTCATTTGCTGTTATAGGCACAAGTGATTAAAATGCTAAATATTGCAAATGTATGCTTTGTCAGTATATGGAAAAGTTGAAGGGAAAATACTGGAATGCTTCTTCAAAGGTTAAAAAATAACCAGGTCCTTTGGTAATTTGACCCCACGTGCTCTCTGGCCCTCAAGCATGTAATCTCGAGGTCTGAGGCCCAGGACCCACTCCGCTGCCACCCCTCCCACCCCACTCCCTGCTCAGTACCTGGCGTTGGTACACAGGCAAGGATTGGCCCAACCAAAATTGGCTTTTCTCTTCCTCTTAATATTGAAGAAATTCCCACATTTCTCATTTGGTAATGGTGTTGTGACCTCAGATTTCTTCCAGTATTTGCTTCTGATGAATAATTATGGTCCATACATAAAAAAGTAAGATTAAGTATTGCTGAATTTGCAGTTACGTTGTCGTGTAAAAGAGCTACTTCCCAGTGTGGTTACAAATGAACCCACGGAATGATGACTTCATGTTCTTCTCGTGGGTTTGTGCCGTGCTGCTTTCCAAATATGTATTGAATTTATGCATTAGTCTGGTGATTTCAGTTCTGTGAAATATTTTGGAATCTATGCCAATTAAATATTTTCATAGTTCTGCGTATTGTCCTTCCCTGAGGCTCCATTGCTGCTTGGTGGCCATTCTCTGCCTTTTTATAGTCACCTGAACAACAGCCCGTCATCTCTTGCTTGCTTGAAATCTTGCTGAAATGTTCTCATTTCCTGTTTGCTGTATGAGCTCGGGTGGGATGTTTGTTGGCTCTTGTGTTTATTCACCAATTTGTACATTACTTGTTATCCTTTACTACTGTAAATAGTAAATATAGTTTGGTATTCTGAAAAAAAAAAATAAAATAAAAATAAAAAATAAAATAAAATAAAAACAACCCTGAAGCAAAAGTTCAGTAATGATTTTGATGAGCTTCTAGACCCTGTATCTTTGTCTAATCAGATGAGAAAGATATTTCATAAATTTTATTTTATACAGACTTATTTTTCATGCATAATGTATTATCTTTCTCCTTCAAAGGCTGTTTTGGGCAGGTAGGACACAATGAGAGCTGAAAGGATCCCAATTTGTGGCATCTGCAAAAGTTTTTGTAATCTTTGTCAGTAACACAAGGCAATGGATCAGCTGTCTCTGAATAAAACTGAATTATGCTTTGAGAACTGTCTAGCACCTCCACCACTCTGCTACATTGTCTTGACCCTGACTTTTCCAGCCATTTATATGTGCTCACTTGATCCTAATCCACCATGCTGTTCTTCGAAATTCAAGACAACACAGCACAGTCTGTTTAAGTTTTTAGGGAGTTGGATGAGGGTAATGGTATAATGTTAGCAACATAGTTACCATCATAATCATTGTAAATATAACAGAGACTCTACCTCTGAAGTTTTTCAGCATGCCAGGTGCTACTAAAGGTGCTAAGTTATTTGTAATAAAACTTTGAAAGTAGCATAGTTTCAACTCTGCCATAAAGTCTCACATGATTATCTGTTAGTTTGTATATATTTTTAAATATTCTATAACATATAATCATTTTCAAGATTGCAGCAGTAAATTTACAAGATTTTATCCTGACGGTGAGCATTTTTGCATACTTTATTATGCTTTTCAATTTATAGTATTATAACATTTTTGTAGTTTGCAGGTGGCCATGCTCAATTCCATGCTTAAATTAAACATAAAATGGTAACATGCTTTTCTAAACATGTTTTTTATTACCTTGATGGCTTCATAGCTCATGAATATTTCTCATTTCCTAGTATGCATTTTTCTCAAGGTGATTATGTTAGAATTTTCCTATCAAAATATTTTAAACCTATACTGAAATACCAAAAACTGCTTTGTTAATATCTATTTATTAAAAAATACTATTGGGTTCTAATTCTATCTTGATAAAATTGGCAAAGGAGCATATACAAATATTTAATGAAAGAAAAATATTTGAGAAATGTAGAACATTTATAGGTTCAGGATGTTGTGAAAGATACTTACAAATACATCGAATCTGCAACATAAACCAGAATATGAGTTTTTCTCTTATATTGGTTAAAGGGACAGGTTCGGAAGCAGATTACCTAAGTTCAAATCTGTCTTCTACTATTTGCTATCTGTGAAGCATTCAACATATTTCTTTACTTTTGTTTGCCCCAGATTCTTTACCAAAAAAAGAAAAATAATAGTACTCAAACAGGGATACTGTGGGAACAGAACAAATTATGCTTAGAACTATGCCTGGGAAAAAAGTGTGCACTATGTAAATATAATACATTATTATTATTACTACTACTATTACAGCTTGTATAAGACAGAGATTACCATCACATTTTACAGATAAGCAATTTTATGATTATTGAAATGATGACTTATTCAAAGTCTATGGCTAATAAAATATTAAAATCCACATTTCACTTTATTTATGTAAAATAACTTTTCATGGGAGAAATTTTTCTCTCTACTTAATGAGATTTGGACTTTGGTAATTTATTTCTATGATTTCCTATATTAGTGATTTATCTAAATTGCTGAGCTCTTATAAAACTTCTAAAATCGTATCAGAAAATTTGATGTGTCATTATATACATAACTTTTTAAGCATGGGGGAGAGAGTTCAGAATATTTCATAAAAGAAGCATCATCAGGTTTATGTGGATCTACACACTGATTTAAATCGGAATTTTTACATCAAATATATGTCTTTTTATACCATGCATCTGCCACTTTCTAACACATGACTTTGGGCAAGGTATTTAATTTTCCCCATTTGTAGTTCTCTCATCTCAAAAATGAAAATAACAAACATATTCTTTGTAGTTTATTAATTATCCAGTTGTCTTTTCCAGAATTACATTTATAATTGGATATATAAACATGCAAGACAATATTTGTTGCAGCATTATTTGTAATAGTAAAAAGTGAAGTTGAATTAATGGGTGTATCTCCTTTAATAGTAGAATAAATATAAGTTATTTTTCTATAAAAGAAAAAAAAAACTCCAAAGAAACTAGTAAGAATAGTTGTTTTCTACAAAATAAATATAAATCAATATTTTAAAATAAGAGACAGGAAATAATGCTCACTCTCATCATCTTTCTATGAACTTACATGAAGAATCCTGGAGTCTTTAGTGACTGCAGTGAGATAAAGATAGATAAAGAAAGATAATAGATAGATGCCAGACCTAAAATAAACAGTATTGATGGCAGTGATGGCCCATCTGGAGCCACTGCTGTGAAGACACTGGCTGTAGCGGAATTGGAGTTGCTGGGGTTGTGTGCTCCCTGGGGCTGGTGGGAACCAGGGATGGGCAGGAGCCCCAGCCTTTACTGAGTTAGCAGGGTAAGAGCCCCATGATCAGGGGTGCAGCTGCAGCCACCCAGCCATGGCTCTGAACCCAGGGATCCCTGCACTCTCATGGGCCAAGGAAGGCCCTCTCCCCTCTAAGCTTGGAAGTGCCTGCTCCCGTCCCTGGCCTCTTCTCATTCCTGGCACCCACTCTGATTTTGAAGCAAAGTTGTGGCCAAGTCTGAGTGCTGTTGCAACCTGGCCAGGTGTGTGTGTGCTTGTGGCATTCCTGACATGCCAGACCCCTGTTGCCTTGGCACCCTTCTAACTTTGGGTACCAACAATCATAGGAGGGAAGCCAAGGGGAGGTTGAGAGAGGCTCAGCATGAGTCTGCAGAAGCCCCTCAGCACAAACAGCCTGGGCTGCATGGACAATATGTTGATGATGACAGGAGGCAGACAGGCTCCTGAGGGGAAAGAGGAAGGTCCCTGGTGAAACCCCACTTTCAAGAGGGATAGCCTGAAGCTCAGAGTCTGGGTTGTCAGCTCCAGAAGGAGTCCACGGCCTAGTGTGAGAACTTACGTTGCTTTTTCCAGGTCTACCCATGGCTGTCCATGGACCAATCAGCACACACTTCCTCCTTTCTGACCCCATAAAAAACCCAGACCCAGCCAGACTCAAACAGATGTAAGAACTACAAATAGCAGAAAGGAGTTACCCACTGCAGGTCCCCTTTCCACTGACAACTAGACACTCATTAGGACGACCTGCCTGCAGAAAGGAGCTACCCAGTTGGGTCTTATGAGAGCTATTCTGTCGCTCAATGAAACTCCTCTCCACCTTACTCACCCTGCAATTATCTGCATAGCCCATTCTTCCTGGGCATGGGACAAGAACTTGGGACCCATCTAATGGCAAGACTGAAAGAGCTGTCATGCAGAAAGGGCTGAAACAGTCCTCCCTTCTGACCACATTGTGGGCAATGAGAAGAAGACCTATGGCCCTTCAGGGAGCCAAGACCTGGGAGCTCCCCAACCCAGACCTGTGAAACTCTCTTTGAAGGGTCCCTTATAAAACCACCAGATCTCATGATAACTCACTCACTATCATGAGAACAAACATGGCAGAAACTGCCTCCATGATCCAATAAGCTTCCCCTAGGTCCCTCCGTTTGACACATGAGGATTATAATTGGAGAGGAGATTTTGGTGGGGACACAGACCCAAACCATATCATTGCTTCCCTGGCCCCTCCCAAATCTCATGTCCTCATATTTCAAAATGCAATCATTTCTTCTCAATAGTCCTCAAAGTCTTAACTCATTTTAGCATTAACCCAAAAGTCCAAAGTCTCATCTGAGACACAGCAAGTCTCTTCTGCCCATGAGCCTGTAAAATAAAAAACCAGTTAGTTATTTCAAAGATACAACGGGGGTACAGGCATTGGTGTTCTAAATGGGAGAAGTTGGCTAAAACAAAGGAGTTACTGGCCCCAGGCAAGTCTGAAATGCAGCAGGGCAGTCATTAAATCTTAAAGCTCCAAAATAGTCTCCTTGGACTTCGTGTCTCACATCCAGGGCACACCGATGCAAAGGGTGGGCTCCCAAGCCATGAGCATATTAGAATTTCAGAAAAAATAAAAATAATTATCTTTAAATTGTAGCTTCTGATCCATTCTAAATAGACAATAAAGAGTAACCAGCAAGTGGAAAATATCATCCTGTTTGCTGAATATATATATTTTTTTCACATTCAGAAAAGAGACTTTATTAAGAAGGCTTAGAAGTCAAAAAATAAAACTTTTGATGCAATTTTTTAACCCTTAAATCAGGTCATCATTGGCCGGGCGCGGTGGCTCAAGCCTGTAATCCCAGCACTTTGGGAGGCTGAGGCGGGCGGATCACAAGGTCAGGAGATCGAGACCACAGTGAAACCCCGTCTCTACTAAAAATACAAAAAATTAGCTGGGCGCGGTGGCGGGCGCCTGTAGTCTCAGCTACTCAGGAGGCTGAGGCAGGAGAATGGCGGGAACCCGGGAGGCGGAGCTTGCAGTGAGCCGAGATCGCGCCACTGCACTCCAGCCTGGGCAACAGCGTGAGACTCCATCTCAAAAAAAAAAAAAAAAAAAAAAAAAAAAATCAGCTCATCAAATATATAATCAGTAATTTAGTTGTGTAAGATTAAAGGTGCATTACTTTATTTAAAATAAAATATACTTTGTTTCTTAACAATTATTCCATAAAGTACATATTTCCCTATAAATTCCCTACATATACGCAAGAAGTAAAAAGCAAAAGTAAAACAAAATTAAATTTAAAATTTAAAAAAAAATGACAACAGAAACCACAGTAGAAAGGGGATTAATAATTAACAGAATGAGGGGGGCGGAGGCCTGGGTTTACAGATGAGCTTTAACTGCTGTCCCAGGCGTGGAGACCCAGACCCCGCAGCCCGGCAGCGCCTCAGTCGTTCAATAACAGTATTGAGTGATCAGGTTACAATAAACCAGAGAGGAAAGGTCAGTTTGTACGCTTTTTTTTTTTTTTTAAGACACCCTTCCCCTCTAGGGTGATCTTTAAAAAACAAAACAAAACAAACAACAACAACAACAACAAACCCACGATTTTACAGCGTTCGTTGTTTTCCTTTTGTCGGAACCTGTTTTCTGATTTGACAGTGTTTTCTCGCTGCCTGGTCTCAGACTGCACAGACATTTCCAGAGGAGGAGGGTGACATTTTTATTCCCTTTTTGAGGCTAACAGTTTATGCTTTTTTACATCAACCACGCGCAGTCGGAGGGGCAGGGGGCGGGGGTGGAGGTGCTGAATATATTAATAATAAATATCAATACCATCAAGTGTCTTTAAATTCTTAACTCTTTAACACACTTACCCATCAATCACTGGCTCTTGTCTGCTACTGCGTTTTTGTATACATGGAGTGGGGTTTGAGGTAACACTAACGAACTGGAGCAACAGAGAAAATATGCACTTCCTATGGATGATTCCTTCCATGACAGAAGAGGTTACTGTATAGAGAATGGTAGATTTTATCTTTAACTTTGTCCAATGTTGTCCAACATTCAACTTTCCTGTCTCAGGTACTTGTATGTCCTACTATTGTATTAGGTAACATGCTTTCATAAAATGTGAGTAAGGGACAAAGGAATTCAGGGAAGGAAAACAGTAGAGACTATTTGAAGATATATTTTTAAAATAGCCCCAACTAAATGTGACTGCTGGATCCTGCAGGTTGGTCTGGAGATAGGCCAATTAACTATGTCTCAGGAAAGACAGTCTGGGGAGAAAAGGAAAAGACCAGACTATGGACTCATGTTTCCTATTGTTTATAGGTTAAAATATGCATTAATCTATGGTTTCTATTTTCCTACCTTTCAAGGGTTAATTCCATGAGATTTTAAATTACCCTTTTCCTTCCAGAATGTGTATGTGTGACCCCTAATCATGGATCCGTTGTCTCATGCCTAAGTGTCAACAGAAAAGCCCCAGGTGGAAGACACGAGACATATTTGGCAGGCATGAGAAAGGCTTAGTGCCCTTATTACCTGTGTTTAATTTATATCCCAGCTTTGGTAAACAATCTAGCCCCTGGATTTGGAATAAAGATCCATTATGCTTTTAGCGAGCAGCCCTTATAATTGGGCATAAAAATTGTTCTTTGTCTTTTAAATTATTTGCTCAGATTCTTTTATTACTTGTTAAAATATATATTTTTTAATTTTGGCAGTTATAAAATTGTTAACTCATGTATTTCAAACTTTGCAAACTTTGTAAGATGTCACCCTGAGGGTCTATGAAATCATAATGTTTCTTAAACTTTCTTATATGTTTTTGGCATTTCTTTTTTTGTAGAAAGAGAACATATATCATCTGTTCTTCTAAAGGGAGAATAAATATGATTACATAATATAAAAGATTACATGATTCAACTAAATGTATGCAATAAGCTTTTATCAAGAAAACTAAAATCTATTCTTTTCTAAAAATTAATGTTTTCATGGCAAATTCCAGTCAATAAAATTGTGCTAAAATAATTGGAAGCTTCCTCTTCTTCCCTTCCTTGACCTGATGTATTCACTAAGTGATGGGGCCTGATTCTCATCTTTTGTGGCTCCACTAAGTAATTGTTACTCTTTTCTACATTTAATTATTGTTTTTAAATTATTTGAAAGAATAAAGAACAATAGGGAAAACATTTTTACATTCTCATATAGGACTGAAATTTCAATATATATAGTTTTAAATCTCGATCATTTTATTTTTCTTTCAACTTTTATTTCAGGTTTGGGGGCACATGTACATATGTATTACAAGGGTAAATTGTATGTTGCTGGGGTGTACAAATGGTTTTGTCACCCATGTAGTGAGGACAGTGCCTGACAGTTAGTTTTGCCATCTTCACACTCCTCCTAGTACATGCATTGCTTGTCTGTTTCTGTTTTCTTCTCTCCTCATTACATCGTGCTTACCAAATGCTTAAGATGTGCATAGGACACAAAACAAAATAAAGTACTATCATTGATGCCAAATAACTTACCACCTGTTGCTTAAATACATATAGCGAAATAAAACACCATATGAACAAATGGATAACAGTTCAATATGGCAATTGAAATGGCAGGGATTTCTATGAGGCAGTGGGCAGCAAGGGTTAAACCCATCTTTAGGATACAGTAAATAAGGTGTTTGGAAATCTTCATGGATTTCTTTATAGAGGAAGAAATTTGACTTTGTTTTTAAAAGTTGAGTAGAAATTCACAAAGCAGAAAACTGAAGAAAATCCAATTATGGCAGAGAAATAACAATTTTATTCAGGGATATTCAATCAATTTTATGTTGTTGGAACATAAAGTTGTAGTGTTTTTTTTTTTATTTTTCATAGTCTTTAAATATTATCTTCAATTAATCTCTGCAAATTAGATGCCAGCATGATACTATTAAAAATGTGAATCACAGATATGACCAGAAAAGCTGCGGGTATAGGAAAATCTACACTAATAGTTTGAATAAAAATAGCCTACATTTCACAGATTGCATGCAAAACTTAATTCTTTTTCACCTTTAAAAAATGTTAATATCACCTAAATGTTTCAAAAATGCCATTATCTATAAAAGCTCTAAAAATATAAACAATTGGTAACATATATTTCTATTTCCTACATCATTCCACAAATGATTTCAAGTGATTCTCAGTAACTCTCATAATCACGAGCAGTTTAGACCAGGCTTAATTTCAACATCTAATCTTTTTCTCTTTTTTACTCAATTGCTGATACACTTGTGCTTTAAGTTCATTTTAAAAAAAATTGAATTCTTTATTTTTGTCAAGTTATTGATCAATTTTTACTTCCAGCCACTTAATATTGTCCTAATGATTCATAATTATAATTGATCTCCTATTAGTACTCTCAGCTATCTCCCCGGCTTATTCTATTACAGAACTGACCTATCACACATCAACCATGGGATATTTCTTTATTCTCTTCTATTTCAAGAAGAATATTGAGCGGTTCTGAGAATTAACCTGAAGTGCACAAACCAGTGCCAACAAAAATGCATTCTCTTCAATTCAAATTAACTCTCCGACCTTTTCTATGCATTACTAATGGCATAGAACAGGACTGTTTGATATCATAATATATGTTATAAATAAGAGAATAAGATTTGGAGTCAGAAGTGCATGCAATAGAAATTTATCTCCTTTAGTTATCAGTGGTGTTATCTGGTGACCTCAGTCTTCACCTGAGAATTAATAAGAAAATGATATTAAAATGTAGATTAAATGAAATCTTGGATGTTGTTTATAACAACCAATCTCTATTGGATAATATTACTCATTACTATTTCCCACACTGGCTATTCTAAAATGTTTTCACTCTCCAAATGTACCTTATGCATTAATTCCATTTACTCTTGTCACATGAAAATACATAATACTTCAGTGAGAAAATAGGAAGCATTATTAGAGAATTTCATGTCTGTTCTTCCCTTTTTGCATCTTACTTAGACTCAGTTTATCTTTTCCATTTAAATGAATAAAAACACGTGGTTTTCTCTGATTTATTCATTTGTTCTCGACATCTCATTGCCTAATTCATTTTTAGAGAACTGCTTCATTACTTCTCCACTACTTTTTGGGGGGATGTTGGTATTTCCATGTTTTTCAAACTTAAGTCTTTAAAAAGCTTGGAATTTTTATATTAAAAATACTAAAAACCTCTCCCAGACAGATCTTACTAGCTGTCATGCTTACCCAACCTCTTCCTTAACACAATAGCTGCATATATTATTTTTCCTTTATTTCTATTTACTCCTCCTCCAATAGATTCTTCTGTTGCTAATGCTAATGCAATTTTAAATACTTTTTTTAAGGTTCCTCTCTTTACTTTCCATATACTAAGTTGTACATCCTTTATTCTTCAGAGAAACCATAGACCCTCACTGAGAGCAGATTTATTCTTTTTTTAGAAAGACACATGATTAATTTAGACTATACCATTATTTACTACAGTGTACATCAATAAGAGACATTTTTTAGGCACATAGGGGAAAAGGGGATTATTTTAAGTACTGGAATACCAGTGTCAGACAACTAAAACTATCAGACGTGAAAAACCATAATTTGTCATTCTTTGTGATTTTTCTAAATAGCACACAAAGCTTAAGTTTTGTTCTAGTCATACTAAAAATTGCAAACATATGTGATGCACATTAGGAGAAAATCTTTGTTGTACTACTTCATAATTGAAGATTAATTACCAGTTATCTCTCACCATCCTTGAAATCACTATGTTTTCTTTATGTCCTAGATAATAACTTAACTTCCTTTTTCACTGCTCACCCTTCTCTGAAATTCTTTTATTTTCAAAAACTACTTCTTCTTTACTCTTCAATGTCATTTCTAAAAATTAGAAACAAATGCTCAATGTAAATCAACAAAGGAGCCTTATAGTCTCAAACTCAATATACATCAACTAAATTTACTTTTCGTTTACACCACGACACTTGAACATACTCAGGTCATTGCTGTCAAGTACCTTTTCACTTCACATTTCCTGTCCTGATGGTGAAATTTTTTACCTCTATATGGGATATAGTGCTTTTGTTCTAACATACTCTTAAAACAAACAAACAAACAAACAAAAAGCTACCTTCACAGGACTTCACTCTGGTGCCTCTTCTTGTGGGAGGATAGTTCTTTCCACCTATTCATATTAATCTAGGCTGTATTATTTTCTCTGGCAAATGAAATGGCATATACCAAATCTGACAGATTCTGTAAGAACCATTGTATGACTCTGCTACATTTATTTATTCAATTATTTATTTTTTACTGATTGGAAACTGCCCTGTCCTTGTTGGAAACTACTTTTTCATCCTGAGTCCTGAAGTAAAAAACAAACAAACAAAAAAACACAAAACTGTGTCCCTAGAACATGACTGGCATGAAGTAACAATTTTGTAATTATTTGTTCACTTATTGACAAATCATTTTGTTCTTCAATGCATAATTTTTATTTCAATGAATACTCCCACCACACACTCAGTTACCTAAACCTGAAATGTGGAAATTATCCCTCACCTCTCTGTTCTTTACCTACCCTGTGGGGTTGATACTGTTATGAAGGGATGGCTATTAAGCACATGGATTATTGAGGTCAAACATCCAGTTTCAAATCACATTGTTTCATTACCTGAATAACCTTGGAAAAGTTAAAATCCCAGGGCCTTGATACCCACATTAGTAAAATTATATGCAAATGTTTGCTATTGTTCATATTCACAATATCTGATGTTATTCTTATTCGTTCTTTTCTTCGCCATCATCAGTCTGCATTAGTTTAGATAGCTGTCATTTCTAATTTAAATATTGAATTATTTTTTGTCAAAAACACCCCATTCCTTTTTAAGTTTTTTTCAATCCACTGCTTCACTGCAATTAGAATAATACTCCTAAAACACAGTACTGATTATTTTACACTTCCCCTTAAGCATCTGAGGAGAGATTCCAAAATCCCTGTATTTCAATGGCGTGCATGAAGTTTTATCTGCTTATTTGAAGAAGATTATTTCTCATTACATAGCTTTAATTGTAGCCAAATTTAGGGTAAGACCAAAGGCAAATTCAGGACTTCTGAATCCAGAGCAAGTATTCTTTGCCAGTTTGCCTCAATTTGTTATAATATTTAATGTACCTAAAGAAAAGAATCTATAGGTTTTGTTTCTGAGATATTTAATGAAAACGTGCTATTTAGTTGTAAAGTTAATCAGTTTACCAATGTAGCAAAACCGCCTGTTGCGTGGCAAGAGTGAAGCCATTCTCAAGCAAAACTTCAATTAGGACTAGTTTGTTCCATACATACCAAGGTGTTCTGAAGTAGGATCCTTAAACAATGCCAATAACATAGATAACCCCTCATAAATATCCTTATCAACCCTCCCCAGTGATTATACATCTTGACAAGAAAGTCTTAAGACATAATCTGCTGCACATTTTCCTCTAAAAGCTTGCTATATAAAGAATACTTTCTGGAGGGCTGGTGTGGGGATTCACCTTCTCATAGCTGCCCAAGTCATTGCTTCTGTTTGTAATTCGCCACTAAATATTTCTTTTTGAGAAACAATTTATCAGTCTCTTTCTTTGGCCTCTTATTTCCCTCTGCAATTTTGGGGTAAGTTTGCATATATCTACTCACTATAGAATAATCAACCAAGTATTTGTCTTTATTCTCCTGTAAGAAATTAAATAAATAATTATTATAAGTGATTTTTAATGATATACTTATTTAATGTGGAATCAAATAGTGCATAAGATTAAACTACAGTTTACCCTAAGACACTAAGAAAACAAGTGTTTATGTATTAAATTAGATAAATAATATAAGTGATTTTTAACGATATACTTGTTTAATATGAAATCAAATATTGTATAGGATTAAACTATGGTTTACCCTAAGACACTAAGACAAACATCATGTGTTTACATAGTTATATTTTATGTTTGAGTTTAGAGATTATCTTTGGCTTTTATTTTCATATTAGCCTAAAGTATGGCCTGTTTTCCTTTTCAAAACAATTCAATCTCTCTCTTTCTAAAATTTGTTTCATTCAAATTGGATAGTATTAGGTGGAGTAAGGTAGATAAGTTAATTGATTATTTGAACTTAAATTTATACGATTAAATTGGATCTGCTACCCCACAAATACTTTTTGTTTTTGTTTTCGTTTTTAATTTTTTTATTATACTTTAAGTTCTGGGTTACATGTGTAGAACGTGCAGGTTTGTTACATAGGTATATGTGGGGAAAAGAAACAGAGATCAGACTGTTACCGTGTCTATATAGAAAGAAGTAGACATAAGAGACTCCATTTTGTTCTGTATTTGAGATGCTGTTAATCTGTGACCCTACCCCCAACCTTGTCCTTGCAAGCTGTGGTGACTCAAGGTTTAACGGATTTGGGGCTGTGCAGGGCATACTTTGTTAAACGAGTGCCTGAAGGCAGTATGCTTTTGAAAAGTCATCACCATTCTCTTAATCTCAATTACCCAGGGACAGGTACACTGCCAAAGTTCGCAGGGACCTCTGCCTAAGAAAGCTTGGTATTGTCCAAGGTTTCTCTCCATGTGATAGTCTGAAATATGGCCTCGTGGGAAGGGAAAGATCTGATTGTCCCCCAGCCTGACACCCGTGACAGGTCTGTGCTGAGGAGGGCTAGTATAAGAGGAAAGAAGGCCTCTTGGCAGCTGAGATAGAGAAAAGCATCTGTCTCCTGCCCATCCCTGGGCAATGGAACATCTGGGTGTAAAACCCGATTGTATGTTCTGTTTACTGAGAAAGGAGAAAATCGCCTTAGGGTGAAAGGTGGGACTTGCTAGCGCAGTGCTGCTCTTTATGCACTAAAAAGGTTTATGGAGATGTTTACATATGCATATCAAGGCACAGCACTTTTCTTTAAACTTATTCATGTCACAGAGATCTTTATTCATATGTCTTATTGCTGACCTTCTCCCTATGATGATCCTATTATCCTGCCATTTCCCTTTTTCTAAGATGGTAAAGATAATGATCAATAAATACTGAGGGAATTCAGAGACTGGTGCTGGCATGCGTCCTCTGTATGCTGAGCGATGGTCCCCTGGGCCCACTTTTTCTTTCTCTATACTTTGTCTCTGTGTCTCATTCCTTTTCTCAAGTCTCTCGTTCCACCTAACGAGAAACGCCCACAGGTGTGGAGGGGCAGGCCACCCCGTCAGTATACACATACTCTGGTGGTTTGCTGTACCCATCAACCCATCATCTACATTAGGTATTTCCCCTAATGCTATCCCTCCTCTAGCCCTGCACCACCTGACAGGCCCTGGTGTGTGATGTTCCCTTTCCTGCATCTATATGTTCTCGTTGTTCAACTCCCACTTATGAGTGAAAACATATGCTGTTTGAATTTCTGTTCCTGTGTTAGTTTGCTAAGATTGATGGTTTCCAGCTTCAACCGTGTCCCTGCAAAGGACATGAACTCATCCTTTTTACGGCTGCATAGTATTCCATGGTGTATATGTGCCACATTTTCTTTATCTAGTCTATCGTTGATGGGCATTTGGATTGGTTCTAAGTCTTTGCTACTGTGAACAGTGTCACAATAAACATATGTGTCCATGTGTCTTTATAGTGTAATGATTTATAATCTTTTGGGTATATACTCAGTAATGGGATTGCTGGGTCAAATGGTATTTCTGGTTCTAGATCCTTGAGGAATCACCACTCTGTCTTCCACAATGGCTGAACTAATTTACACTCCCACCAACAGTGTAAAAGTGTTTCTATTTCTCCACATCCTCTCCAGCATCTGTTGTTTCCTGACTTTGTTATGATCACCATTCTAACTGGCATGAGAGGTTATCTCTTTGTGGTTTTATTTGCATTTCTCTAATGACCAGTGATGATGAGCTTTTCTTCATGCTTGTTGTAAATGTCTTCTTTTGAGAAGTGTCTGTTCATATCCTTTGCCCATTTTTTGATTGTTTTGTTTTGTTTTGTTTTTTTCTTGCAAATTTGTTTAAGTTCTTTGTAGATTCTGGACATTAGCCCTTTGTCAGATGGATAGGTTGCAAAAATTTTCTCCCATTCTGTAGGTTGCCTGTTCACTCTGATAATAGTTTCTTTTGCTGTGCAGAAGCTCTTTAGTTTAATTAGGTCCCATTTGTCAATTTTGGCTTTTGTTGCCATTGCTTTGGGTGTTTAGTCATGAAATTTTTGCCTATGCCTGTGTCCTGAATGGTATTGCCTAGGTTTTCTTCTAGGGTTTTTATGGTTTTAGGTCTTGTGTTTAGGTATTTAATCCCTCTTGAATTAATTTTTGTATACGGTGTAAGGAAGGGGTCCAGGTTCTGTTTTCTGCATATGGCTAGCCATTTTTTCTAACATCATTTATTAAATAGGGAATCCTTTCCCCATTGCTTGTTTTTGTCAAGTTTGTCAAAGGTCAGATGGTTGTAGATGTATGTATTATTTCTGAGGCCTCTGTTCTGTTCCATTGGTCTATATATCTGTTTTGGTACCAGTACCATGTTGTTTTGGTTACTGGAGTTTTGTAGCATAGTTTGACAGCAGGTAGCATACCATATCATTAGTGAACTCCCATTCACAATTGCTAAAAAGAGAATAAAATAATTAGGAATGCAATTTACAAGAGATGTGAAGGACCTCTTCAACGAGAACTACAAACCACTGCTCAAGAAAAAAAGAGAGGATGCAAACAAATGGAAAAACATTCCATGCTCATGGATGGGAAGAATCAATATCATGAAAATGGCCATACTACCCAAAGTAATTTATAGTTTCAATGCTATCCCCCTCAAGCTACCGTTGACTTTCTTCACAGAATTAGAAAAAAAAACTTTAAATTTCATGTGTAACCAAAAAAGAGCCTGCATAGCCAAGACAATCCTAAGCAAAAAGAACAAAGCTGAAAAAATAAGTTTTAAATAAACAACTTGAATAAATATGTTATTTTTATCAATGAATTTGAGAATAATATTTGAAAATATCATTATTGAGTTTCCATCGGGTTACACCATAAAATTTAAAAAGAAAAAAAAAATACAAAAATTCTGTGGTATTCAATTTTATAATTGTTCTGTTTCCACTGTAACTTATTCAGCTTACCATTATTCAAACAACAGGTGAAAAGAACGCTTGTAAGTTATTTATAATTAAAATTGAGATGGATTTACCACCTACTGTTTATTGTCAGTATATTTTCCAAAAGCAGTGGAAAAACTTATCTTTTACTAATATTCAATTTATAAACATTCATATTTTTGTTTCAGTGGAAAATATCACTCTATCAACTGCAGAAATAAATGCATATTAATAGGCAAAAGTAGATTTACTCATTTTAAGATGCTACCAGATGCTGGTGTTTTATCAATTAAGCACATAACAAAAAGACCTTCCGAACATTTTAGTAAATGAATTGCACCAAATTTGAAAATCTACTCAGTAAGTTGCTTCGAAGTTAGAAAAGATAAGGAAAAAACCTTACAACTTACAAAAGTGATCTTAGAAGGAAAATCAGAGATAAGATATTATGATATCCACCTTGTGTTTTCAAAGGATCATTCAATATTAAAAATGAAAGAAGCCATTAAAGCCATGTTATCAAATTCCCAATATTGATGCTTCTTTCAATAGCAACCTTAACAGATAGTCATCTAATTGAATAATCTCAGAACATTTTTATTGATTCTTAATTTAATTATTAAAATTCCATTTCTATTTAGAAATATTCTATTATTAAATTTAGATTTAATATATTATTAAACATGAGGATGACACAGCCTACTCTTTTAGATTATTGTAATTTTCTATTTCTGGAAGCTACTCAAAGAATGAGAACTTGGCTAAGAAATAAGGAAATTCTGAATTATAGGCTTGTGTTTGAGACTAACTAACCCCTATGGATTTTATTTTTCTCACGTTTTAAATCAAGTGTTCAGGCTTTGACAACTATGTTACTTTCCTGCTCTCAATTTCAATAAATATAGTCCTTAATGAAACTGAGTTGGTATTACATTTCTATTTCTTTTTATAAAATAGTCACTAAAGTATTGTGTATATCTAAACACTTTCCTCCAAACTTTTCAACATTGTATGAAAAATTATTAAAATAATTTAATTTTTGCTACTAATAATTAGTTCTCCAAAGAATTATAGTATTTAAACCACAGGTTGTAACTTAAATTTAAGTATACAGGAAATATTTATTTCAGTCCCAAAATGTATAAGCTTACATTAATTTGTATGACTAACTTAAATATGTTGTACATTTTTGCTTTTTGGTGTGTGGACTATAACTATGGTGTTTTATCTGCCACATCTCTTAGTTTTCTTTAAGATAAATTTATTTGTTAATTAATTCATTTAAATATTTCCATTTTAATGAATTTGTAAGCAAAATCTGGAAAAAATAATTTTAATTAAATAGTAAGACATAGATAAAATTGTAATTAACATTTCTATGAATGACATTAGTGAAACTTATTTTCAGGTATACTAATTAATAAAAACTTTAATTTATCACAGAATTTGAATATTTTGTACCAGAAGTGACATAGAATCAACCATAATTGTCCATATAATACTAAATTATATGAGAAAGGGCACTCATTTTGATACATTCTGATCCTCTCATTCCTTCTTGCATTGCTTTATACTGTTAGTTGTCTATCAGAATTACCATGATGAAAAACCTCTACCAAGGTTTGGTGATGAGAAATAAAACAAAGTGAAAATATAATAAATTAGAATCAGAAATAATACATGCTTTTTCCTAAGACAACTAATAGTCACAGTAATTTTATAATTTTTATAAATTCATAAGTTGCTAATTATTTTTTGCATAATTAAACACTTATACAAATGCTTCTCACATTTTTCCATAAATTACCTTTATTTAAAATATGCCCTATGATTTTATTGTCATATGCTTTGGTTTCTCATATTTGCTCATGGCATCACAAATTAATAAAAAATATTTTAACATGAGTAGGTATTTTTCAAAACATTGTGTGCAATATTAATTGTGCCCACAGTACAGCCATGTTATGTGAACTGAAAAAAATGGTCCAGAACCCACTTCTATTTTATTCTTATTCCTTCAAATATTGAAAGTCTACTATATGTTTCTGATGTGCTATAACAGATAGTTAATTGCACTTCTGTATAGATAAAATGTTTCCTAGAAGATTTAATTTTATATAAATTACTTCATTTAATTGAAGCTAAGAAATTACCAAATAATCTTAAAAATAAGAATTACCAAGATAACATGCCAAATAAAATTCAATAAAGGTAAATTATAAGGTAATTTAGCACATATAAATAAATGCAAAAATACTGAATAATATAAAATGAAATCCAATTATACTTTGAATTTATACATTACCTAAGATGATTGGTTTAAATGTTCAAGAATGGTTAACATTTCAAAATATTTACACTCCACAATATGATAATTAAATAATAAAATATTTCAATTGTGTATAGTCAATCTAAAAAGTTATCTATTCATGCTGAAATAGAATACCATATTATAGAAACTGGAAAGTGAATTATGAAACAATCCCATTTATATATTTAAATTTGATAAATAATAATGGTGTCATCCAAAATTAGTAGGAAAATAATATTCACAAATTAGAACTCTTTTTTGATAAATAAAATAATAATTTCAGATGAACTAAAGACCAGGACATAAAAAATAAACCCAGAAAAAACCCCAGAAAACAAAAATTTGTAAGTACTAGAAGAAAATGCTAACAAGGGGAGAAATCATGCCATTGAGAGAAGGTATCCTTTAACGGTATTCCATATTTCTCCAGCCACATAGTTCTTAGCATATCTTAACCATGTAGCTCTATAAAGTAGACGGTTAGCCCTAAATTCAACCTCTCCTGAAGAGTTAACATAGAAGCAACAAGAAGTGCTTACTATAGCACATACCCTTCATTTTTCTGCTAACAGCTTTTGGGCCTGTTGAAAGTTCTATCCTTTCCTAGGTAAAAGGATTGGTGAAAGATTTTTAAGAGCTGTCCATGGGCTGGTGTCTGGCAAATGAAGTTTGGTGTCTTCCAATTGTAGCCATCCCAAGCGCTAAAAAATGTATCCTTAAAAAGTGGCCCAGCCTCTCTCTGCAGGAGAATACTTAGATTTTATTTGTCTTATGGAATCCCCCCCAATCCAAGGGACCTCAAGTATATTGAAACTCTGGGCCCTTTTTGCTGCTGACTTAAATATTTGGTCTTCCAATCTATTTCCCTTGGCTGTTTCATCTATCCCCTTTTGGTGGCCTTTACAGTGTGTAAGTGTTACTTCCCATAGAAGGAAAACTGAAGACAATACTTTGTCAATTTCCTGATGGTATTGAATGGGAGACCCATTAGCTGTGAGGAAATATCTTTCTTTCCAGATATTGATATGGGTACAGAGGAATAGGACAGCATACATAGAATCAGTATAAATATTAATTGCTTTCCCTTTACTTAATTCAAGCACCCTTGTGAGAGTAAACAGCTCAGCTAGTTGAGCTCTTGTGCCTGGGGAGAGAAGCACACTCTCAATAATGTCATTCATAGTGACTACTGCATATCCTGTTTTATGGATTCTTTGTTCTATGAAATAACTTTTGTCCGTAAATAGAATCCGTTCTAGGTTTTCTAAGGAAGTTTCTTCTAGCTTCTTCCTGGCCACATAGGTTTATACCACTATCTTTTCACAGTCATGCTCAGGCTCTCCAGGTTCTTCTGGGAGGTAGGTGGCTGGGCTCACACAGGGACAGGTTCTTAACTAGACTGTACATCCCTCTAACAGCAGAGCCTCATATTTGAGGAGGTGGCTGTCTGTTAGCCAGAGACTCCCTTTAGAGAACAGCAGTCCTTCCACACTATGGGGAATCTAAACGGTTAAGTTACTCCCTGTGGTTAACTTAGCAGCCTCCAACACCAGCAAGGCTACTGCTGCAACTTCCCAGAGACAGGACAGCCATGCTTTAACCACCAAATCAAGCTCCTTGCTTAGGTAGCCTACAGGCTGCTTGGCTGGACCTTGGACCTGGGTTAGAGCTCCCAGGGGCATTCCCTTCCTTTCTGATACATTAAGGATGAATGTCTTTTCCAAGGGAAGACTAAGGTCTGGTGCCTTAAGCAAACCTTGCTTTGATTGGTTAAAGGTCCTTTTAGCTTCTGATGCCCCAAAGTACGGAGTGAGTCTTAGCTGCCTGAGTCTCCTTTATGAGGTGATATACGTGATAAGCCATCTCACCATACCCAGGTATCTATCATTTGCAAAACCCTGTAATGCCCAAGAATCCCTTCAGCTGCTTGAGGGTTTGGGGGTGGAGAAAAGAAGAGATGGGCTTAATACTTTCTTTGCTGAGTGCTCTGACACCTTCTGAGAAGACTAGACCAAGGTACTTCAGTGAAATTTGACAGAACTGAGCCTTATATTTTGAAACCTTGTATCCACTGTCAGCTAGAAATTTGAGAAGAGCCTTAGTGCCCTCCTGAGAGGGTTCCTTGGTTGGGGCACAGAGGAGAATGTCATCTACAAATTGTAAAACTTTAACCTGAGGATGAAAAAACTCAGAGATCTTTTAATAACACCTGCCCAAGGAAGTAGGAGCTGTCTGAGAATCCCTGAGGCAGCGCTGTCCAGGTTAACTGAATGGTTTGGTGGGAGGCATCCTCAAATGTAAACAGGTATTGGGAGTCAGAGTGTAATGGTATACAGAAAAATGCATCCTTCAGGTCCAGGACTGTGAACCATTTAGTTTCCTCAGGTATTTGAGTTAGCAAACTATAAAGTTTTTGAACCACAGGATGAATTGGAACCACAGCCTCGTTAATGGAGCAGAGGTCTTGGACTAGTCCCCATGCCCTGTTGGGTTCCTATAACCCCAATGTCAGGATGTTCAAGGGGCCATTGGAGGGTTTGAGGAGGTCCTACATACTTAGGATATCAATGATGGCTATCAGCACTTTCCTGGCTTCTGGTTTTAGGGCATATTTAGTTATGAAAGGAGGTAGAATCCTTAAGGTGGACCTGAACTGGTGTGGTGGTTGTAGATTGATCAATTTTTTTTTTTTTTTTGACAAAGTCTTACTCTGTCACCCAGGCTGGAGTACAGTGGAATGATTTAGGCTCACTGCAACCTCTACCTCCTGGGTTCAAGCAATTCTCCTGCCTCAGCCTCCTGAGAAGCTGGGATTACAGTCCTGTGCCACCACCCCTGGCTATTTTTTTTTTTTTTTTAATTTTTAGTAGAGACAGGGTTTTACTGTGTTGGTCAGGCTGTGATCAATTTTTTGTGTGAGTTGCCCAAACTCCTAGATTAATATCAGTCTGCAAACAGGGGGAGAGAGAGTGTTTCCTGGAGCTATAAGGATGGTGGTTCCCATATGAACTGAAGTATCTGTACCTAACAAAGGAGTTGGGATTTCAGGCATGATTTAAAAGCCATGAGTAAACAAAAGGTCTCCCCAACTACAACTTGGGGGTTGAGAAAAATATTGGGTTAAAGGCTCTCCTGAGATGCCCATAATGGTTGTGTTTTTTGTTTAAGTGTCATCGCACCTGGAGACAAACAGATGTTTCTAAAGGACCTACACTACAGGCTGGTTCCTTTCCTTCTGTGGAGACAACATAGAAGCAAACATCTGTCTGGCTAGGCTTTCTTCTCCCTCCCTATCATAAAGTATTTTCTTTTAATTTTTTTTTATTTTTTTTCAAATGAGACAAGGGACTTGGCCTCTGCTGAGTGGCCAGAGGAAGGTGTGTAATTGGAAAACTAAGGGTTTTGGGCAGAGGACTGATAGGGCTCCCCAAGGAAAGAGATCTCATCTCATCAGGTGGCTTAATCAGATGGAAATGTAAAGCTGTAACTTCGTCTCCAAATACTTTTTTTTTTTTTTTTTTGAGACAGAGTTTTACTCTTGTTGCCCTGGCTTGAGTGCAATGGTGTGATGTCGGCTTACCGCAACCCCTGCTTCCCGGGTTAGAATGATTCTCCTGCCTCAGCCTCCCAAATAGCTGAGATTACAGGCATACACCACCACGTCCAACTAATTTTTGTAATTTTAGTAGAGATGGGGTTTCTCCACGTTGATCAGGCTGGTCTCAAACTCCTGGCCTCAAGAGATCCGCCTGCCTCAGCCTTCCGTAGAGCTGGGATTATAAGTGTGACCCACTGTGCCTGGCCATACTTTTAATGCAGAGTTTGGAAAGAGAGGTTTGGGACTTGATAGGCTGTCCCACAATATGCCTCCCAGAAGAAGAAAATTAATTTGTTTCACAGAGCAGCTGCTTAAATTCATTGGACTGTGCTGATTTCTCACATGGGGAAAGAAACAGGTCAAATGGAGAGGAGGGTATCTATTTGAGGTGAAATATCTCTCTATACTGTGCTATATATAGACATCGTAGGTAGAAAAAGAAACCCTTAGACTGAAACCTTGAAATCCCCCTGTCTCAAGGAAATCACACACACACACACACACACACACACACACACACACAATATCTTTGAGCTGCATTTCTGTTTGCTAAGGCACCTGCTGATTTTACCCAACAAAATTGTATCTCCAGGCTGCAAAAGTACCTGCAATCTTGCATACAAAGAAGAACTAGAAGCCATAAGAGCTACAATATTAAAAAGAAAGGAAGAAAGAAAATGTGATACCAAAAGCCTGGAAGTCCTGGTGCTGATACCGTAATGGGCTGTTGGGTACTGAAGTTAGTCTAGGGGTGTTTGGGTAAGACTGTGTTGTAGCCTCATCCAGATACCCTCAGTTGCCACAAGACCTCCTTCCAGTTCTGTGGGATGGCTAGACCTCCATAAAGAGAAACTGGATTGGAATAGAGTCAACATTCTCAACACCCAAGGGCAATGGTGGATTGACAAAGTACTCTCTAGCAAGCCTGTCCTCTGAGTCTTAAGTCTGGCAGATGCGCTATTTGCTCTAAAATGGCCGACAGAGGCCCAGCATTTTATTTGATTTGAAAAAAAAATCTGAGGACAAGAATCCTCGGGAATGAAAGTAAAGAATTAGAAATCTGCTCCTACTTACCCTTCCAATGATCCCAGATGAGATCCCAAAATGTTGCAGTCACCTCAGTCCTTAGTTCAGCTACATCTAAGTTCTTGTGTCATGACCAAGAAGAATAAGGCACACAGGCACCAGAGAATGAGTAGAGTAGGATTACTTAAGAAATAGGAAATCTTTCAGAAAAGAGAGAGGACCTGAATGCAAGCTGCCAGAGATGGGGCTAAATTCTGGGTCTGTTATGTGGCAAGCAGAAGCAAGTCTTCTGTTGATTCTGCCCAAAATGGAAGGGGTAAAGTTTCCTCCTAAAGGTGTTGCATGGACACATGCCTGGGGTTGGCTAGAGTGACTTCATCTTGGTTAATATCAATGAGTGCCTAAGTGAAACTCATTGTAGGTGGGGCTAGCAATCACAATGTTCGTGTCATATGAATAATATTTTAATGAGTTGGGTCAAGTGAAGAACATTTAGGTTGATTGATTGTACTTGCGCCGAAGCTGGGACCACCCCTTCTGAGCATATCCTGACACAAGGAAAAATTTTTAACCAATTTCTTCCTGTTAGTGGCAGGGGCAGTGCAGGTGTGGTCCCATGGGTATTTTTCCACTCCCAAGACCCTCCTTATCTGCCTAACTAGCGTCTAACTGCCTCCTCTCTCAATTATATTAACAGTTGTTAGAATTACCTCACAGTTGTTAGAATGACTATTATAAATAAGCCAGAGGTAAGTTTTGGCAAGGATGTGAAGTAAAGGGAGCTCTTGCACAGGTTGGTGTGATAGAAATTAGTATAACCGTTATAGAAAGTAGTATGGAGCTTCCTCGAAAAAAAAAATAGAATTACTATATGATGCAGCAAGCCTATTACTGACTATGTACCCAAAGGAAATAAAATCAGTACATCAAACATATATTTGTACTCTCATGCTCATTACAGCATTATTTACAAATGCCAAGATATGGAATCAATTTATGAATAAAGCAAACATATTATATATACACAATAGAACATTACTCAGCCATAACAAAGAAGAAAATCCTGCCATTTGTGATAACCTTATAAACCTTGATGATATTATATCAAGAAAGTAAATTTAATAATGGAGTGTTGACTAGTAAGTGGGGGAATCAGTAAATATCCTGCATCATTTAGCTGATAGTGTAAGTAAAAAAAGTTACTTCTGTTAAAGAGTGAAATCTTTTTTTTGATATCTAAGCTTGAAAAATCATGAAACATTACAAAGAGAAGCATACAAGTGATTATTATTATATTGTTTGCAATATTAGACAATAGGAAATGTAATATTTGATCAACAATACAGGAATGATTTAGTAAGTGTAACATTACACTTTCACATACTGTACATCTATGAAAGCAATGAATTAGATCTAAGAATAATAGCATTGATAGATCTCCACTGCTTCCTAGTCCCCCAACATTTAGATGTAATCGAGAAGAGTAGAAATAAGCAAAGCAGAAGTGACCAGAAAGGAGACTGGAAAACCACCAGTGTGTGATATTCTGGAAACCATGTTAAAGAAATTCTAAGACAGAATGATCAAGTAAGCTGAGAACTGAAAATCAAACCTTAGATTTAACAGTATGACACTCGTAGCTGACCATAATAGATTGATTTCTTTTAGGAACTCGGTATGAAAGCCGGAAGAAAGCACACTCAGGAGTGAAAGCAGAGATTTAAAATCAGAATGAATAGTTATTGCCTAATAGAAATTTATTCTAAAGTAGAGCATAAAATAGCTTGATATTTTGAGGGTAAACTATCATAACATTTTTTCTTTTTCCTAATGTTGAAAAAAATTATAGTTCATTGATATGCTTATGCATATATTGAGTAGAGAAGGAAATTTACAGATGCTACAGAGAGTGGGTTGAAATCCTTTACTTCATAGAGTAGGATAATGATAATGGTATCTAGTGTAAAGGGAAAGAGTAGCTTTGAACAAGAGCAAAAACAGTTTATCCACACAATAGTAGCATATAAGTGGGAGCATATAAACAGAGCATTTACTTCCCAAAATGTACGAGTGTAAATATTCTAACAATAAAGTGAATATTGCTTTGATGGTTGGATTAGCAATGTCAAAGGAGATGAGCTGGTGAAAGAAGGTAGTGGTGGGAGGCTGCTATACTTGCGATTAAGAGGAGATTGCAGGTATTAACAATGAAAAAGTCTAGTTTTGATGTCAGAGGTGTAAAGGGTTGATGGGAGATTGAAAGGGACATTGAATGAGAAGGCATAAAGGATGATTTCATGGATTCTGAAGTAAATAAGCACTATGATGAAAATGGTGGAGAGAGTAATATTTCCCCTGTGACTGAAATCTCTGAGAAATGAGAGGGTGTGATGCAGTTACTTGTGAATGATGACAACAAGGAAAACTGGGTATTATCATCTAATAATCTAAGAGTTAAACGGGATAGTTGGTGTATATGCACCTACAATTCGACTGTGCCATAGCAGAAGCAGAGTCTGCAGTGTAGAGCCCAACTTAAGTTAAAGCAGGATAATGTTTAAAGATACATGAATACAGTTAATAATAGGCTATCTTTTCCAAACTATAGGAGTTTTGTATGCTTCTCTTTATAAAAATAAAATCTGTTTAATTTAAAAATTGGAATTAGGGACATTTTCTCTAAATGTCAGATATGTTTTTGAACACACACATATGTAGAATATATGCATGCACACACATATGTCACATACATATATTTGAACATGTAAATATTGACAGCTATACTTTTTTACATAAATGCATATATATGTACCTAATAAGTTTCAAGTGTTGGGCCAATAAGTACAAAAAGAGGGAAAAAAATAATAATATGTGCTTTTTACTCAAGATTGCAATTTATTGGGAGACACTATTTTAAAATATATGAGTGAAATAAGTAAACAATACAAATTTTCTAGTACTCAATAACACACAGGCTAGTTGGAGGAACACATATATAAGTAAATATGTGATAAAAATGAAGTTATCTGTACTACAGTAGGACTGATAGAAACTTTATTATTCTATTTAGGCTGAAAGAAAGGAAGCAGTGGAAAAAAATGAAAATTCAATTTATATGGAGAAGAGTATTTGAATGGTATCTAATAAAGCAGAAAATATAAATTTATATACACAGGGAAGAGGTATTAGCCATGTTGGTAATCATGGGAAAGGAAATAACAGCAAGCAGAGATACAACTTTGGGCCATCAAGAGAAGCGAGATAGAGATAGTTAATTTTCAGTAACCTCCATGTTCTCCTTAAGTAATAAGCTTTGTAATCTCTAGGATTACACAAAATTAGCATAATTAATACTATCTTAAAGATTCGGGTGACCATAAGTCACATTTAGCAGCTGTATAGTAAATAGTAAGTGGTGAGATTGGATATTACTTTTGCATGACTGTTGAATCTCTAAATATATTTCCTTCTACAGGGTAACTTACTATCCCAGATATAGCCATGAATCAGCAAAATTGCTAGACTCTACATACTGGATCATACTTAAGAATCAATGCGGGGCATTACTGAAGCATGTAATTGAACCCATGCATGAAGATTAGATTCTAAGGTCAAGCATGATACAGAAGCAAGGATCAATAAATTAGAACTTAAGAATATATATAAATATAAATATATATGAGTATTTATATATTAAATATATATGTGAGTATATATGAATATCAATGTATATTAAATACAAATATATGTGTGTATGCTTAAGACTAAAGCATGAATTTAATAAATCATGAGAAATAATAATGAAATTACTTTACCTTTAATATTATCTTTATAAAGTTATTATATGCAATATATATATATTTACAGTACACCAAAGTTTTAACATTTTTAATGTTGGGTTTAATGTTTTTAATGTTGAACCCAACATTTAACTAACAATGGTAATGCCAATCAAAGTAAAATTATGGGCTACACAGCATAGAAGAGCACAAAATATAATTTTTTTGCTAAAGGTAAAAATTCAAAGAGATTTGGCATAATTGTAAAGCTTGTGTAAAGCTTATGTCCAATCACCTCTATTCCTATGAAATTGGCAGACATTAGGAATTTAATTTTCATTGCTCCCTTCGGTGCTTTGTTGGAGATAGGAACAAGTTATGAATTTAGTAAAACCAGTGTGAGCAGCAGGAACTTAATCGATTTACTGTATACATTTTTCTCTCTGTGCTCATTTCTTTTCCTACTCTCAGCTTTAAATACAGACGTTTCACACATTCCATTTTGCTGTTAAGCTGTTTAACCTAACAGTCTCACCATTTAAAACAATAATTACGTGTTTGAATTACATTACCTCATCGAAGGGATCAGGCTAGTTTTCTGTAGATTTTTCTACACTTGGATTTATCCGACTGTTTCTAAAAAACGTAACTAAATTTAAGTTAAACATCCCTGGTGAAATCCATATAGGTAAAATACTGTATTCTACATATTATATCATACCAGGATACACATAAAATGACCAATTCCCACTTATTGGTGCTAGGATTTATCAGCTGGTTAAGACAGTAACCGCCTTTGTAAATGCACTTTCACCAGCCCCATCACTTGAATTTGCTAGCAATCTGTACAGTGATGTTTTAGCATCTAAAAATTGCCTGTTTTTAAATTTTCCTTTACTTAATGGGTTTAGCATTTGTGATGACTCTTAATTCTATAATTACATAAAAATTTCACAATGAAAGTTTTCTAATTTCATCATTAATTTTATATCTATTAGATAGAGATCCGTTAAGAAGCGTTTTCTTTTACACAGTGGAGATGTATGGTTTCAACTAGAAACAAAAGATAAATGCTAAGTTATTGCTCTTTAATTTAAATTTACATAAGTCTATTAAGGATATTTTCATATAATGAGACAAACTTCTTAAAGTATTTGACTTAAAGTTTTTTAAAAAAATTATTGCCAGGGCATATTTTGAATTGTGTGGTCCATAACGTACTGGAAGGTTTTATGACAATCTCTGCTAGGGCATTCTTACAAGAAATTAGTCTTGTCATCAGCTGAACTCTTGAAAACTCTGCAAACTCCTCATCAGCAGAGGAGTCAAGAAGGCCTTTCAGAATTGGAAACTGATGCTAAAATAATGAGCCATTATTTCTGAAATACGAAAATATAGCCTCATTACTGGAAAGTTTTTTGCTGTGATTTTCAGTGTGTTACTAGTCATGTGACTTGAAAGAGCTACGTAAAAACTTTCTACAGCTAATTTTGTATTTGCATATAATGATGATAAAATCACTTACATCATAGAGCTGCTAACCAAAAACATGTGTGTGTATATATGTAGTATTTTGAAATTACATATTTTATGCAATAGAATATTATATACACACATGTATATTAAACTTTTTTACTCTACTGCTGAGAATGTAAAGAAAAGCAACTTTGAAAGTAGTTTGGTAGTGTGCACTAAAGCTTAATGTATGCACTCCTTAGAACTCCACAGTTAAACTCCTAGGTATATAGTTATCAGAAATGCATGTATATTTACAATAAAATATGTATAAGAATACTAACATTAGTACTATTCATGATAGTCATAAATTAGAAATTAAACAAATGCTCACGAACACCAGAATGAATAAATAAATCATGTTATATTCACTAAGGAAATACTACATAAAAAATGAACTAGTTACAATTTTACTGAATTATATGGGACATATAAGGTATAATCCATTTTATATAAATTTTTAAAACAGTAATATCTATGGTGCAAGAAGTTTACCCCTTGGGATGCCATGACTGAAAGATGGCACAATGGACAATTCTGAATTCGAGTTAGGCTTAGGGTTACGTTTGGGGTCAGATTCTGCTTCTTGACTGAGGGACTTTAAAAAATTAATCACAAGTATGTTCACTTTTTAAAAATTAACCAAGCTCTACAAACATGTGTACTTTTTTGTGTGTATTGTATACTTTGAAAAAAAGTGTTAAAAACTATATAAAATATCTAATGGTGTTTGACACATAGAAGAAACCTTGTAAAGTTTGCACATTTTTCACTTTCTCATAAATAATGAAGCCGTGACAAAGACAAACTGAGATGATCTCTTTGGTCATAGCTTCATTACTTTTTAGGAACACAGTTGATTTCATTTTGCTACCCCTTTTGTGTTTAAAAATCAAAATGTAATTTATTGATATACTCTTTCAGTTTGATTTTCTATAGACAAATCTTATGCATAATGTTAAAATGTAGAACACTTATTTTGCAACTTAGAAATGATATTTAAAATACTGGCAGAATTTCATAGAGACCATCCTTTCTTTCAACTACTTGAATGAGTTATCTGGCATGAAACAGATTGATTCTGAATTTTTTGTAATTTTTTTTTTGTCCAATTTTAAAAGTTGTGTTATGTTTGCAGCTTTTAAAGGGTTTAAATTGCAGTTGTCCTCCTCAACAAAGTGTGATTAAAATTCATGACTAACATAAAAATATGACCTGTGCTAATTTAAGATGAGATCTGTAAATTTTTATTTGTAGATGTGATTAATGTAGAGGGATTTGCATAATAATTACTTTTCTAAAAATGCATATGCATAGGTGAAACCACTGATTGTTCCTATTAAAATACAAATATATGAAGATATACATTTGGAATGCAAATATAAATATTAGTAAACTTAAATAATAGTGATAATTTTATATATTACATATATACTTCATTATTATTCATAGGAATCAAATATTTTTGATATTTTCATTCCTATTGGAGTAAGTTTATATAATTGTCACACAACTTGGTTTAAAAATTGTGTTTTTCTAATTCGTAGGATGCAAATAAACATTACTCTTTCTGTCACTGAACTAATGTGTTACTGAATGAAATGAATTTTTAAAAATATTTAGAGAGGTTATAGAAAATATTCAAAGTTAGATTTTTCAAAAACATGTTTATTTGACTTAAGTTTTCAAGTAATCAGAAATGAGAGGACAGATAATAACAAAAACAATATGAGCTTTTAAATATCCATTGCCACTATCTCCTTATGGAATTAATATGGATACATAATTTCATTACATAAACATAGACTATCTGTGTAGACTATTATATTTAAAAATATTCTATATAACACAGAAACTATGGATAATTTTATGCATACGTTTTTGAAGACACAAGTAAACCAATTGGGGGCCGATTTAAATTAAAAGGAAACACAAAAAATTAGATCCCTTGAAATTACGCATTTTGTTTTCCAAGGCACTAGGAATTTTAATTACTAATATTTGATATTGACTCAATTCTACAGTAATCCCCATGCTATTTAACTTACGAATTGGCACTGTGTATTATTGTATGCTGTTTAAATGTCATATAATCTAATCAAACTGTGTGTAAATTTGGTCCCTTGTGTCAGCAAAAAGTAAACTATTAGTGAAAAAAACCTGTTATATATTTCAGATTTTCTGCTTTGCCATGTTTACCATTCGCAGATGCTTGATTTTAAATATTCATCAACATGAAGAACATACATTATAAATGATCTCCAAGAGAGATTAGGATAAAATGTAAGTAGTGAAGTACTTAATGGTAAGACATGAGAGGTGTTAAAAATTATCCTTCAAATGAAGATAATAAGAATTACAGTACTTTACTAAAGTTAACTGACAGATTATTGGAATCAATTCTGGTAGGTAATTTATAATCCATTTTTGTTTATTCTAGAATTATTTCTACAATAAAATTGAAAGGATTCAATTCATTTTTATCCTTGAAATTGGCATAATAAAAGGAAAGCATTCTATAAAGCACTGGATATAACAATTCTCACAAATTATATCAATCTAGTTTTTTCTAAAAGCCTTCCCTTATGGTGACATATATATATGATAATTACATGACATTTAAATTGCTATTTGACACAACTGTATAAAATTTTTCACTAATTTTGTAAAATGTGTATTTTCAAAATTTGACAATCTACTAAATTACTGAAAAGTTTGCCTTTATATGTCCTTGTTTTTCTTTTCCTCATATCACAACCTTTTTCTTTCTTTCCCTCCCTTCCTTTCTTCCTTTCTTCCTTCCTTCCTTCCTTCCTTCCTTCCTTCCTGCCTGCCTGCCTGCCTGCCTGCCTGCCTGCCTGCCTGCCTGCAATGGAGTTTCTCTCTTGTTGCCCAGGCTGGAGTGCAATGGCACAATCGTGGTTCACTGCAACCTCCGCCTCCCGGGTTCCAGCAATTCTCCTGCCTCAGCCTCCGGAGTAGTTGGAATTATAGGCCCCCAACACCAAGCCCGGCTAATTTTTCTATTTCTGTAGAGACGGGGTTTCACCATGTTGGCCAGGCTGGTCTCAAACTCCTCACCTCAGGTGGTTCATCCACCTTGGCCTCCCAAAATGCTGAGATTACAGGCAAGAGCCACCATGCCCGGCCTTGTATCACTTTTATTAAAATGATTGAGTACCTGATCTCTCTTCTGTCATTTGTTGTGGCTTAAAATCATTTATTTAACAGCAATTACAGTGACTTATTAAAACATAAATTCTTCTCTTTACCATATTAAAGTTATTTAATAGAGTAGTAGGTACTTTTCTCCTTAATTTGTTTATTTATTATAAGTGTTAGTATCATTAATTTATTTACATTAAGTATTTGAAGCCATTCCCTGCGTGTTATGAGGTAGAGCTTGCCTAACACTGCTCAATCTGAAAATGTCAGGTCCTCTCTTCTGGTCTTTCTTGCTTTTATTGCAGCACTGTTCCTAATAGTCAAGATATGGAATCAGCCTAAGTCTCCATTAATGAATAAATACATAAAGAAAATGTGGTATATATACATAATAGAATATTATTCCACCATAACAAAAGGAAACCCTGGCATTTGCAGCAATATGGAATGAACTGGAAGACATTATAGTAGGTGAAAAAAGGCACAGAAACACAAATATTTCGTGTTCTCACTCATATGCAGGAGCTTTAAAAAAAAAAAAAAAATGACCTCATGCTCATGGAGATAGAGACTGAATTGTGGTTACCAGAGGCTGGAAAGAGTAGAGGAGAGGGAGTAATGAAGAGAGGTTTGGTTAATGGATACAAAATACAGTTAGATTGAAGGAGTAAGTTCTAATGTTTGATAGTAGAGTAGGTAGATTGTTTTTCCAAATAGCTAGAAGAGAAAATTTAGGAGACTCCCAACACAAATAAATGGTAAATATCTGAGGTGGTGAATATCCCTTCTACCTTGATTTGATCATTACACATTGTATGTATATCAAAATATCACATGTACCACAAAAATATGTACCATGACTATGTATCAAGAAAAAAAAGAAAGAAAAAATAGTATAGAATCAACCTAGGCTATCCTAATCAGATGCATCATTGTCTATCCATATGAAACTATAAACTATAAATGAAAGTAATTAATCTGTCTTGTTTACTGTTTACATTGATAGAATGCATGAGTGAATAAAGAGAAATATATTCTTTACAGATAAAGCTTAGTCTTATTCAGAATGATATCTGATTTTTTACAAGTATATTACTATGTCAAAGCTCACCTGATTATTGTCATGTCTTTGAAACGTGCATATTAAATAAATATAATGGGAAGTTATTTTAAAATGTAAGTAACCCAGCTTTTATTTCCAAAAATTAGTTTATGAAGGCTTATCACAGAACCTTCTTATATAATCTTTAATTTGTTTTAGCATTAACATTTATCCTACAGCACTACCTTTATAAAATATGAATTTTAAAATAAATTTAGAAGGTAGAAATAAAATAGTTCAATGTATAATTATTTTACTACTAATAATGCAGGACTGATTAAACAACCTACAGATGTTGACATTGATTTCTCAATTTGGTAACCTTGCTGTAAGCTATTTGTTTTCAACTTCAACTTTTATTTTAGATGTAAAAGGTACACGTGCAGATTTGTTGCATGAGTAAATTGTACCCAGATAGTGAGCATAGCACTCAATAAGTAGTTTTACAACCCACATCCTCCTCACTACCTCACACCTTTGGTAGTCTGTAGTGTCTACTTTTCTCATATTTATGTCCATGTATGCTCAAGGTTTAGCTCCCTCTTGTACGTCAGAATTTGTGATATTTGGTTTTCTCTTCCTGCATTACTTCATTTAGGATCATGACTTGCAGCTCATTCCATGTTGCTGCAAAGGAAATGGTTCCATTATTTTTCATGGCTACATAACAAAGTATTCCATGGTGTATATGTACCATGCTGTCTTTATCCAATTTACCATTGATGGGCACCTAGGTTGATTATATGTCTTTGCTATTGTGAGTACCACAGCAGTGAATATAGCAGCACGTATGTCTTCTTGATACATTAATCTATTTTCTTTTGGGTATACATCCAGTAATAGAATTGCTGGGTCAAATGGTAGCTCTGTTTAAGTTCTTTGAGAAATTTCCACACTGCTTTTCACAGTGGCTGAACTAGTTTAACATTCTAATCAAAAGTGTATAAACATTCCATTTTCTCCTCAACCTTGCCAGCATCCGTTATGTGGGAAGTTTGGATAATAGCCTTTCTGACTGGAGTGATATAGTCTTTAGTTGTGGTTTTGATTTGCATTTCTCTGATTGTTAGTGATGATTAGCGTTTTGTTCATATTGCTTTTTAGCTGTGTGCATGTCTCTTTCAAGAAGTGTCTGTTCATGTATTTTGCCTATTTTTAAATGGGGTTGTTTGTTGCTTGTTAATTTGCAGCTATTTTTATCATTAATATGATAGCAATTCTTTTGTAGAAATATGTTCGTATAAGATAGGTTAATTTATTGAAGTTTTCACACTAAAAAAGTCTTATTATCTTCCATATCAGCTCCAGTTAATCAAACTTCTAATATAAATGTGTACTCTGTGTGACCAACCTGGAATATTGCCAAAGAGTAATTACAATATAGACTTACAACAGTTAAAGCTTTAAATACTGATAATGTTTAGTTTACAATAAAAATATATAATTCATATTCCAATACATTTTCAATAAAAAATAATTGGCATTTAAAATTTTTATTTTATAACAATTTTTAAAATAAAAATCGTATATCATAAAACATTTTTAAAGTGTATCATTTATGGTTTTCATATGTTCCAAAAGATGTCTACCAGCACTCAATCTAACATTTTTATCACCGAAAATGAAACTTCATAACCATTATCAGTCACACCCCATCTCACTAGACCTCAGCTCTAGGCAACCACCAATAAAGTTTCAGTCTTTATGAATTTGTCTTTGCTAGACATTGCATTTAAATGAAAAAAAAAAATTGGCTTCTTTCACTTAATACAATGTTTTCAGGGTCATCCAGATTATAAAATGCATCAGTACTTTATTCTTTTGCATGGCCAAATAATACCTTATTTATATATGTTCACTAGTTGGTGGACATTTGGTTGGCTTGCACAGTTTGGCTATTATGAATAATTCTGGTATAAACACCAGCATCTAAGATCTTGTGTGGACCTATGTTTTCATTTTCCTAGAGTGTATTACATATTGAAATGCTGAATTGCTGGATCATATGGCAACTCTATGTTTAACGTTTTGAGAAACCAACAAACTGTCAGCTGAATACTTTGCATTTCCACTAGCAGAGTATGAGGGTTGCAGTTTCTCCACATCTTTATCATCACTTGCTATTCTTGTTTTTTTTTTTTTAATTTAGTAATCCTTAACAGTGTGAAGTGATATCTTGTTATATTTTCAATTTTTATTCTTTAATAATTAAAAATATTGAGCACATTTTAATGTTCTTGTCATTTATATGTCTTCTTTGGAGAAATGTTATTTCAAGTTGTTTCCTGATGGCCCATTTTCTAACCGGGTTATGTGGGTTTTTATGCTTACGTTGTCAGACTTTTTGTATGTCCTGGATATAAACTTTTTATCAGATACATGGATTGCAAATATTTTCTCCCACTCAATGAATTGTTTTCTTATTTTGTTGATTTTGCTTTTTGAACAACAAACTTTTTCTCCTCCTCCTCCTTCTCCTTCTTCCTCTTCTTCTTCTTCTTTTTTTTTTTTTTTTTGACGGAGTCTGACTCTGTCATCCAGGCTGGGGTGCAGTGGCGCAATCTCTGCTTATGGCAGCCTCCGCCTTCCGTGTTCAAGCCATTCTCCCGAGTCGGTAGGACTACAGGTGTGTGCCACCGTGCCCAGGCTAATTATTCCGTATTTTTAGTAGAGAAGGGGTTTCACCATGTTGGCCAGGCTGGTTTCAAACTCCTGATCTCAGGTGATCCGCTGGGATTACAGACATGAGCCACCGTGCCTTGCACAACAAACCTTTTTAATTTCCATGAAATCTAACTTATCTGTATTTTTTTATTTTGTTGCCTATGCTTTTGGGGTTGTGTCTAAAAAAATCATTGACTACAGTGTTCAGATTTTCCCCTGTTTTTTCTTCTATGACTTTTATAATGTCAGCTCTTACATTTTGGTCTGTGGTCCATTTTGAGTTAATATTTGTATATGGGTGAAGTAGAGGTGTAACTTCATTGTTTTGTGTATGTATGCCTACTTGCCCCAACATCATCGGTTGAGAAAACAAGTCATTCCTTGTTGAATTGTCAAGAACTCTTGTAAAAATCAACTGACATTATATATAAGGATTTATTTTTCTATTCTCAATTACATGGAATTAACCTATTTGTTTTCTTTTTCTTAGAACTCTGCTGTCTTGATTACTAGAGCTTGGTAGTAAGTTTTGATATTGGTAAATGTGAATCCTCCAAGTTTGTTCTTTTAAAAAATTGTTTCCACTATTCTAGGTTTCTTGCACTTCAATATGAATTTCAGAACCATCATGTCAGTTTTAATTTAAAGAACCAGAGATGAGGAGATTTTGGTAGGGATATCATTGAATCTACACCTCAATTTCAGAGGACAGTTAATATTCTAACAATATTAAACCTTCTATCAATGAGTATATTTTCCCATTTAAATACATTTTTGAAATGAACTTTTATTTACAATTGACAAATAATTTTACATATTTATGGGGCACCATGTGCTCTTTCAATGCATGTATATATACATTGTGAAATGATCAAATCAGGGTAATTAGCACATTCATCAGTTTAAACATTTATTATTTTTTGTAATAGTAACATTCAAAATCTTATCTTCTAGCAATCTTGAAATATACAGTGCATTTTTATTTGCTATCATCATCTGACTGTGTAATAGAATACCAATCTTTTTCTTCCTGCCTAGCTGTGACATTGGACACATCGAACAACTCCATGTTCCCTCATCCTCTTTAGTCTCCTCAGCCTCTCAGCCTCTAGTAACAATTCTTATACTCTCTACTATGAAATCAATCTTTTAAGATTCCATATATGAGTAAAATCATATGGTGTTTGTCTTTCTATACTTAAGGTAAAGTCTTCCAGTTTCATCCAAATGGCAGAATTGCATTCTGAATTATGACTTAATACCAACATATATATTTCACATTTTCTTTATCCATTTCTCTGTAGACGGGGATTTAGGTTGGTCTCATATTTTGGCTTATTGGAAATAGCTCTGCAATAAACATGGTAATACAGATATCTATTTAACATACTTATTTCATTGCCTTTGGATAGATACCCTATAATGAGATTGCTGGATCATATGGTAGTTATTTTTTTTACTCTTTGAGGAAACTACATATTGTTGTTCACAGTGGTTTTACTAATTTATATTACCAAAAATTGTGTAAGAGTTCTTCCTTCTCTACATCCTCCCCAGTATTTATTATTTTATAACTTTTTAAGCCATTCCAACAAGGGTAAGGCGATACCTCATTGTGGTTGTGGTGTGTGCTTCTCTTATGATTAGTGATGTTGAGCATGCATTTTCACCTACCTCAGGGCCATTTGTATGTCGTCTTTTGAGAAATGTATATTCAGGCCTTTGGCTGACTTATTTATTTATTTATTTATTTATTTATTTATTTATTTATTTATTTTTGAGACAGAGTCTCGCTCTGCTGCCTTGGCTGGAGTGCAGTGGCACAGTCTCGGCTCACTGCAACCTCCGCCTCCTGGGTTCACGCCATTCTCCTGCCTCAGCCTCCCAAGTAGCTGGGACTACAGGCGCCCGCCACCACGCCTGGCTAATTTTTTGTATTTTTAGTAGAGACGGGGTTTCACCGTGTTAGCCAGGATGGTCTCTACCTCCTGACCTCGTGATCCGTCTGCCTCGGCCTCCCAAAGTGCTGGGATTACAGGCATGAGCCACCGCGCCTGGCCTTGGCTGATTTTTAAATTGAGTTATTTGTTTTTTGGCTATTGAGTATGTGTGTGTGTGTGTGTGTGTGTGTGTGTGTGTGTGTATACATATATATATACACACCCCGTTTTCAAAAGCACAGTTTAGTTCATAAATACTTTTTCTCATTCTGTGGGTTGTCCCTTTATTCTGTTGATTGCCTCCTTTGCGGTGCAGAAGCCTTTTTGTTTGATGTAATTCCATTTGTCCATTTTTGCTTTGCCTGTGCTTTTGAGGTCAATTCAAAAAAATTCTTGCCCTGACAAATATCATGACATATTTTTGCTATGTTTTGTTCTAGTATTTTCATAGTTTGTGGCTTACAGTTAAATTTTTAATCAATTTTGAGTTGATTTTTGTATATGGCAAATGATAGGGTTCTATATTCATTATTTGCATGTGAGTATCCAGTTTTCCCACCACAATTTATTGAAGAGATTGCCCTTCCCAAATGTGTGCTGTTAGTGTCTTTCTTCAAAATTAGTTTACTGTAAATGCATGAATCTATTTTAACTTCTCTATTCTATTTCTTTGGCCTGTGTATTTTTTTTTTTTTCTAGGACCATGTGGCTTTGTTTACTATTTCTTGGTAGTATATTTTTAAACCAGGTAGTGTGATGCCTCCATTTTTGTTCTTTTTGATCAAGATTTCTTTGTCTACCTGGCCTTTGTATTTTCACCTGGAATTTAGGAGTGTTTTATCTATTTCTGTGAAGAATGTAATTGAATCTGTAGATTGTATTGGGTGACATGGACAATTTAAAAATAATAATTCCTCCAGTTTATACAAATAGGGTATCTTTCTACTTATTTGTGTCCTCTTTAATATCTTAAATCAAAGTTTTGCAGTTTTCATTGTAAGATCTCTTACTTCCTTGGTTAAATTTATTTCTAGTGTTTTTGTTTGTTTGTTTGTTTGTTGTAGCTTCTGTAATTAAATAGCTTTTTTGACTTCTTTCTCTGGTAGTTCACTATTGACTGGTGTATGATTTGTTTGTATTGAACCATCTTTTTATCCCTGAAATAAATTCTACATGGAAATGGTACTGATTTTTGTATTTTGATTTTGTATCATGCAATATTACTAAACTCATTTGTTATTTCTAACAGATTTTTGGTAGAGTCAGTAGGGATTTCTATACACATGATCATGTTGCAGGCAGATAGAGACTATCTGACTTCCTCTTTTACAGTGTGGATGGCTTTCATTACTTTCTCTTGCCTAATTGCTCTGGCTAGGACTTCCAGTACTATGATGAATAAAAGTGGTAAGGCTGGGTGCGGTGGCTCACGCCTGTAATTCCAGAACTTTGAGAGGCCGAGGCGGGCAGATCACTTGAGGTCAGGAGTTCAAGACAAGTCTGACGAACATGGTGAAACCTTGTCTCTATTGAAAATACAAAAATTAGCCAGACGTGGTGGCAAGTGCCTGTAATCCCAGCTACTTGGGAGGCTGAGACAGGAGAATCCTTTGAACTCGGATGACAAAGGTTGCTGTGAGCCAAGATCCTACCACTGCACTCCAGCCTGGGCAACAGAGCAAGATTCCATTTCAAAAAAAAAAAAAAAGTGATAAAAGCTTCCAAGCTTGTCTTCTTCCAGACTTTATAGGAAGAGGTTTTAACTTCTCCTCTTGATGGTAGGCCTGGGTTTATAGTATATGGCCTTTATTGTGTTGAAATATGTTCCTTCTCTACTCATTTTCTTAAGAGATTTTTACGGTAAAAGGGTACTTAATTTTATTGAATGTTTTTTCAGCATCTAATGAAGTGATTATATGTTTTTATCTTTAATTCTTTTAATGTAGTATGTCACATTTATTGATTCATTTGTATTGAACCATCCTTGTATCCTGGGAATAAATTCTACTTGATGATGGTGAATGATTTTTTACTGTGCCGTCAAATACAGTTTTTAAGTACTTTGTTGAGAATATTTTGCATCTATATTCATGAGAGATATTTGTCTGTAGTTTTCATTTCAGTTATGTCCTTGTCTGACTTTTCTATCATGGTAATGCTGGCCTCATATAATGGGTTTCTTATTGCATGTTAGCATCCCTTTCTTTCAGATTAAAGAACTCTCTTTAGCATTTCTCGTAAAAAAGGTTTAGTAGCTATAAATTTTCTCAGCTTTAATTGTCTGGGAAATATTTTATCTCTCCTTCATGTTTGAAGGATATATTTGTTGGGTCCAGTATTTTTCATTGGCACTTTTTTTTCTTTGAATATGTCATCCCACTTCTTCCATGCCTGTATGAATTTTCCTAACACGTCTGCTTCCTGACTTACTGATGGCCGTCTATATGTCTCTTGATTCACTTTTGTTTATTGTGTTATCTTTTTGTTCTTGACATTTGGAATTTGATTATTACAGGCCTTAGTTTAGAATTATTTGGCATGAATCTACTTGATAGTCTTTGAACTTCTTGTACCTGGATATTTATCTTTCTCTAAATTTGAAAAGGTTTCCATTATTACTTATTTGAATAAGTTTCCACCTATTTCTCTACTTTCTTTGAAGACCTATGACCTACATTCCTCTTTTGATATTATCTCATAAACCTTCTATGACTTCTTCATTGTTTTTTATTCTCATCTTTTTTCTCCTACTGTGTATTTCAATGGACTATTTGTGAGCTTGCTGATTCTTTTTTCTGTTTGATCACTTTTGCTGTTGAGGCCTTATTATGTTATTTTTTAGTTCATCCATTGTATTTATCAGTTTCAGAAATTCTGTATTTTCTAAATCATTTTCATCTCTTCTAAAATTTATTTGATGCATTTTTTAATTGTATCTCTGTTTTTTTTTGTGGTTCAGTGAGTTTTCTGAAAGCAGCTATTTTGAATCTCCTTTCTGAGAGGTCCCACATCTTTCTCTCTCAAAGGTCATTCACTGGTGACTAATTTTTTTTTGGTGACGTCAAATTTCCCTGAATGTTCTTGGTGCTTTTGGACGTACATTGATGCCTGGGCAATGAAGAACTGGGTATTTGTTCCAGTCTTTGCAGCCTGGCCTTGTTTGTGTCAGTCCTTATTTAAAGGACTTGCAGAAATTCAGCATACTCATTATTGACTTCACTAAGACTACGGTCAATTCAGCACTTGAGGGCACCTTAAGTTCAAGTTTGTTATGACTCTTGCAGCCTGAGGTACATGGTCCTGATGAACTTGGGGAAGATAAGGACACAGACAGTCCTATGGCCACTACAGCTGATGTCACATCCAAAGCCCACAGTCTCCCTGATCGACACATCACTGGGGCTCACTCAAGGATCATGCTTGCTGTGGCCTGCCTGCCACTGAACTTTATTGAGGCAGGGCCTGAGGCTTCTTTTGTTGCCACAGTTCAGGTTTGTGTCTTCCTCGGAATTCGTTCATTTTGCCCATTATTTTCTTAATCATTTTTAATTTTTGTAATACTGGCTATGATGCACTCATCTTTATTGCTTATTTTAGTAATTTGGGTCTTTTCTCCATTTTTTTCTTGCTTACACTTACTAGAAATCTGTCAATTTTGTTATTTTTTAGAAATTTAATTTTGGTTTGCTGATTTTCTCTTTATTTTCTTATTCTCTATCTTTCCATTAGCTTCACTCTTATTCTTACAAAATGTTTCTCTTTATTAAAGTGCAGTAACATTTTATTTTGCTTAATTAAAATTTAAGTTGAATTCAGAGCATCAAATATTATTTTATATGAAAGTAAAATCATGATTTGGGAAATAATGGGTTCCTAAATATCATAATGGAATTTTTTTTTTTTTTGGTATAAAATAAGCATCCATGTACCTCTAGTCTGTGGTGCCCAAAATCACTGAACCAACTTAGTCAAAATAAGTAGACTGTAATTCCTTATCTTGTGGGAGTGGTCTTGCCTTGCTTGGAACCTGTATTAGTCTATTCTCATGATGCTAATAAAGACATACTTGAGACTGGATAATTTATAAAGGAAAGAGATTTAATGGACTCACAGTTCCAAGTGGCTGGGGAGGCCTCAGGAAACTTACTCTTATGGCCTGAGGAGGAGCAAAGGTACATTTAACATGGCGGCAGGCAAGAGAGCACATGCAGGGGAACTGCCCTTTATAAAACCATTGGATCTCCTGAAACGTATTCACTATCACAAGAACAGCACGGGAAAAATCCCATTCCCATGATTCCATTACCTGCCACTGGGTCCCTCCCATGACATGTGGGGATTATGGGAGTTACAATTTAAGATGAGATTTGGGTGGAGACACAGCCAAACCATTTCAGAGACCCTCTAATAAATTCGCTTGATGTAGTTTCTTTTAAGCATATCAGTTTTACTGTATGTCCCATTTTCAACCCGTTATTGTACCTGAAATAGTTACTAGAATCAAATCCAATTCTGCTTAGGTAAATAAGTAAATTATATCATTTGATAACTTATATACATATATAGCCATATACATAAATATAATCCATTTTTAATTTATTCAAGGAAGATAAGGCTTTGTATGCTCTCTGTAAATATTCTATCATATTAACTCTCAGGATTAAATAATAAATTCAATAATGGAATATACTTTAATTTCACACATATCCTCTATTTAGTAGCAGAAATAAAATCCTAGTACTTGTATATTTTTTTAATTTTTCCATTTAAATTAAGATGTTACTTACCTTCTCAGGATGCTGAGGTGGGAGGATCGGTTGAGCCTGAGACTTTGAGGTTGCAGTGAGCTGAGATCATGCCACTGAGCTCCACCCTGGGTGACAGAAAGAAACCTTGCCTCAAACACCAACAAACAAAACAAGTTTGGCTTGTTTAGCAGTGGCAAAATTTATGTTAATTGGATGATAATTCATTAGTTTACCTGAAATGAGCATTGGCTAGTACTTACTCTATTATAAAATCATATAGCACCCAAATAAAACAATAACAAAATATAATTTAAAGAGTTAAAACAAAAAAAGTTTTATTGATTAGAGACTTCAAATGTTAACACTGTAATGTCAAGAGTTTTTGTTTTTTGTTTTGTATTTAGAATATTAGCAAATGTTACTAAACAAGGTAAATCTTAGGAAAGTTGTTCAGTAATACTTTTACATTCCATTTTCAAATAACCTGAGTTTATGTGTCAGGTTGAAAAGTTTTTGGATGAATGCTCTACATTTCCATTTGTATCCAGATATTTTCATATCATGTAGACAGGCCAAGAAAATCTGCAGATATGCAAGCTATTGCATAAAATGTTTAAAAACACATTTTGTTTGTTTGTTTGTTTTATTAGATGGAGTCTCGCTCTGTTGGCCTGGAGGGAGTTCAGTAGCCCAATCTCAGATCTCAGATCACTGCAACCTTCACCTCCTAGGCTCAAGCTATTCCTTGCCTCAGCCTCCCAAGTAGCTTGCACTATAGGTATAGGTGTCCACCATCACACCTTGATAATTTTTGTACTTTTAATAGAGGTGGGGTTTCACCATGTTGGGCAGGCTGGTCTCAAACTCCTGACCTCAAATGATCAGCCCACCTCAGCCTCCCAAAGTGCTGGGATTACAGGTGTGAGCCAGTGCACCTGGCCAGAATTCATTTTTAAAAGAAAGAAGAGAGTAAGATGTATTCATTTAATGTCTTTAATATATCCCTAACATCTCAAATGCACCATTCACACACAATTTTCAAACATTGTCTTATGGTTTATAATTAATCTGAATTGTAAATAGATTTAACAGAAGCTAGATTAAAAAATATATTTTTTACAATTTTGCTTGTTATCTATTTGTTTTGCATTTATCAGCAATTCAAATCCTACTGAGAGTATGTGAAATATAAATATTTCTGTGATCACTGGTTATATTAATTTGAATTTATTCTGGTTTTCAAACCAACCTGTACAATTATTTGAAGTTGTACGTAGCTTGAAATAATAGAGAATATGTTAATATGATTGCCATGGAATAAATTTATATTTACTAATTAAAACCACATTTGAAACACCTGATTTTAGTATCACCTAATATTAGAAACATAGAATTAATGAAAGGAATAACACAGGAGACAAAAAACTTTGATAAGTCACATATTGTACAATTCTATTGTTTATTAGACACACTTGTTTCCCACTGCACTTAAATGACATTTGTTATTTTGTTTTTAACATTATTATTATTTTAGTAATTCTTATTGCAATCTTTCTGTGTCTACATTCTCTATTATCTTAATGGATTAACTAAAATACTAAAATGATCAAAGGTAAAACTTTACTCAAGGAAAATATAGAATATCTAAGTTATAAAGATATTCTTACTGAATCTTTTAAAGTGTGGTTCATAAAGGGTACAAGCTATTGTAAAACTCTCCATTTATAAGTAATTACATATATAAGTCATCTTTAATGTTCACATATTTTATATTTCTTCAGAAATGTATATAAATATCAAAATCTCTGAATTCTACTAAATTGCATTTGAAATTATTAAACATTGGACATACTGTATAATTATAACCAAGTAAATTTAATGACTATATACTATTAACTTTCTTTACCATCTGGCTCAAAAAGTTAATTTACCTTTTCTGTTTATCTATATCTATCTATGACCTATCCATATCCATCGATTATGTATCTATCTATCTATCCATCTATCTATCTATCTATCTATCTATCTGTCTGTCTGTCTGTCTGTCTATCTGTCTATCTACCTATGTTCTCTATTCTTTGTCCTAGTCTCTTATGATTTTCTCACAAGTAGCCATTATTTTCATTGCACTATCAAAAAATTTTAAGGCAACCACACTCAAACAAAAAATGTTTGTATGTGTTATTTAGTGTTATAGTATAAATTGTTTAAATTCTAAATTTATTTCAAATTGTCAAATAATTTTATGCAGATTTGATTTCTAAAAATACCTTAAATAGAAACTTTCACAATATTTGATACTTTATCACCTCAGATAATGATACAATTCGTTTAGATTTTTTTCTCATTTTTAGGGAAAGTTTTGCTTTAATATAAGTAAAAACAGAAGTTTACATAACCTGAGAGCATGTATGTATAGTTCTCTATGAAAAAGTTATTTTGTTATTAGAGACATTAAGAGGATCTTTTGAGAATATTCAGACTATATATTACACTGAAAACCTTTTTCCATGCTTGCTATCACTGGAAAAGCAAGTAGATTGTGTATTATAGATATCTCATGGTGAACAAATTTCAGGGAACAAATGAAGGGCCTTTACAAGAAGGCAGAGGCAGCTGGCACAATTATCATTATCATGACTACAGATGCACAGGTTCCTAAGAGAGATTCATAATTATACCTGCATTCTTTGTTTTTATCTCATACAGTAATCCAATTTCAAGGATGTATCCAAGTGTCAGGAGAGTCAGGAGAGGATATGAACCAGTAGTATGAAAACTGAAGGAGTACAGCCATCCAGCTGCTTGTCTTCTGATGTCATTAACCCAGTTTAACAATGCAAGCTGTCAAGAGATAATTAGTTAAATTCAGAACAGCAGATATAAGGAAAATAATATTGTGGAAATAGGCTGCATCTGAATCATTCAAGTTTCTTCCTATTTGTTCTTGATGCTTTCCACATCGGTATACTCAAGGCATCTAGTTGCACTGATGAGGAATTGAGGAGTTATCACCACAATCTTCATTCTTACGTAAGAGGTAGAGTCACAAAATCATGTATCAAAACTCACTCTTTAATCGAGTATGGTTTCCTACCCATTCTGTCCTCTTGTTCTTTCCAGAGTAGTGAGGTATCCTTATTGCATAAATTTAGCGTACAGTTATACAGTTTCCGTTGTAAAATAAAATGGAGACAGAATAAGTCAATACTAAATCATTAACCAAACAGTGCAAAGTCATTTTTTTAATCTTCTAAAAAACGTACTTATTTTAGTGTTTTTATCTGCTTTTGCTTTTGTCTCACTGTTCTACATGTCTAATGTGTTAAAATCACAAGATACCTTCCTTTATTTTGGACATATTTGTAGGTGGTTTATAGGCATTCCTTCCCTGAACAAACAACGTAATTAGCATTTGCTGTAATTCTACACTGTGAAATATATATACACAGTGCTATTCTCAGGCTTAAGTTTAGCCTCTGACTCCTCCGAGTACCAAGATTTTGGGTAATATAATTGATAAAACTTTTTTATTTTTTCTTGCCTTGAAAATTTCCACTAAGAAAATAAATTAATATACTTACCAAAAACACCTGTGTGTCAAAACTGGAATGAAACTTTTTAAAAAAGAGATGTACATGGTTTCCTTACCTAAATATTCAAAAGTTTATAGGATGCTTTTTATAGCTTTTCATGATTTATCATAGTTAGAAATATTTAAACATAATTGTATTTAGTTTTATTAAATACATACTATTGTGATGTATTTCTTTTATTTTTGTTATTAATATTTTAAAATTTCAAGTATAAATTAAATTTATTTTATGTGATATTTAAACATTATGAACTCTCATTTAACATTTTTTTATTGGAAGTCATAAGCTAAATTACCTTATTCATTTTTTTGTGCTGTGCATTTAATATTTTTTATTTTTTTCAATTTTCAGCTAGTTTGTATTGCTGTATTTAAAAACACCACAGGAGGGATGAAATGGGAAATTACTGTTCAATAGAATTAGAGTTACACTTTTCCAAGATAAAAAGTTTCTGTATATCTCTTGCATGGCAATGTGAAAATAGTTAACCTTTATGATCTGCACATTTGAAAGTGGTAAAGCTGGTAAATTTTGTATATGTATTTTTTTCTATAGTTTTTTAAAAAACACCATCATAAGTTTGAATTATAAATAGTAAATTGTTGCTTTGTTTAATATTGAGAGTGTTCACATCAATAAGAAAATTGCTAATATGTCAGTAAGAGTTAGTTGACTTATAATAGAAACAGTCAATGTTGGAAAAATTCAAACTCATCAAGTCCCCCTGAAATATATACATTTAAAATGTATGATATTTATCAAAGAAAATGGCAAGAATTTAAAAATATATGACTATTTAAATGAAATGCTCAGGATCACTAAGGCTTCAGGGAAATAATCACTCTTTACAATAAAATTATTAGTAAAACATCATGCAGAAGAAATTCCCTGAAAAACATATACTTTTTGTCTGGGTGCGGTGGTTCACAACTGTGATCCTAGCACTTTGGAAGGCTGAGGTGGGCGAATTGCTTGAGGTCAAGAGTTCAAGACCAGCCAACATGGTGAAACCCCGTTTCTACGGGAAAAAAAAAAAAAATAGCTGGGCATGGTGGTGGGTGCCTTTAATCCCAGCTACTTGGGAGGCTGAGGCAGGAGAATTTCTTGAACTTGGGAGGCAGAGGTCGCAGTGAGCTGAGATTGCATCACCACATGATCTGGTGGCAGAGCCAGACTCAGTCAAAAAAAAATAAAAATAACAAAAATAAAAATATGTGCTTTTCTTGTTATATTAAAATATTGTTGATATTGATATTCATTAAAAAATTCCATAACCAGATCAAAATTGGAGACATCTATAATTCAGGAAAGTCACAAAATAATTCCATGTGCTTTATTTTCTTTTTATTTTTAATAACTGGAAAGGGTTTATAAAATAAAAAAAACATGAAAGTCCAATTTTTTAAGTATTGAAGAATTGAGAAAATTAGCGAGAAGGGAACTTTTGTTACAGTAAGAATTACATATGTACATTGAACACAATTTAGGGAATGAATTTTTTTTTTTTTTTTTTTTTTTTTGGCTTGTTTTTGATGGTGGTAGTCTTGGACTTTTTCAAATTTTGTGAACCAGTGAGGAAATAAAAAAGGTGCCAAATAATAAGGCTCCTAAATTCCCTCAAGTGTTCTTTCCTCTATCTTCTCATCCTTTTTTCATCTTTTCTTTCTCATGTTACTCTTTTTCCCATCTTCTTTGATTCTTCTTCTATTTTTTTTTTTTTTTTTTTTTTGAGACGCAGTCTTGCTCTGTCGCCCAGGCTGCAGTGCAGTGGCGCGACCTCTGCTCACTGCAAGCTCCACCTCCCGGGTTCACTCCATTCTCCTGCCTCAGCCTGCCGAGTAGCAGGGACTACAGGTGGCCGCCACCACGCCCCGCTAATTTTTTGTATTTTCAGTAGAGACAGGGTTTCACCCTGTTTGCCAGGATGGTCTCCATGTGCTGACCTTGTGATCCACCCGCCTCCGCCTTCCAAAGTGCTGGGATTACAGGCATGAGCCACCGCGCCCGGCCTATTTCTTGTTTCTATTCTTGCTGCTGCTTCTTTACTTCCTCCTATTTTTCTTCTTTCTGAGCAATAAGATTAACAAACAGCAAAACCAAAATGAGCTAAAAATAAACTATTCAATACACTGTATTTTAAAAATAATTAGACCACTAAATGCTTTAGAAATGTGGATGAAAAGTTAGTTGCATAATGTTTTAGTTAACTGAATAATAATGCCTTGTGTAACATTGATAATTCTACTAAAACGCTGTAAGTAAGGAATCAAAAATTGAGTAAGTAAAGAATTATTCAAAAGTTGAGTAAGGAATCAAAAATTAAGGAATCAAATAAAATTAGCACCATATAAAACAGTAGCTGAAAGTTATTTTACCGTAAAATAAAATTATTATATAAAATAATAATGTGACTGATACAAGAAATTATAACATTATCATTGTATTTGTCCAGATATTATTTGAAAATCCTTAATATAATTAATTTAAAATTAGCTTTAATAGAAGTATTTTTTTCTATATAATAAATCACACATCTTATAAACTTAGATCAACATTGTGTTTATTAAGGAGAATAAATCACACAATAAATACTCATTAATGTTTTTGGATTATATGTCTCTTTTGTAAATCTGTTAACATTCTGCATTCTTTCTAGGAAAAAAGCATATTGTATGTGAGCTTAGTTTATGTCTGTTATGTTTAAAAGTTGATAAAATTAAACTTATTTTGACTGAAATAAAGCCTCTTGTTTACATTTGATCTCTGTAAGAATTTTATAGGTTTTGGTGCTGATTCTTTACCAATCATAAATTTATTGAAATGGAGCCAATCAGTCATTTCAGGCAAAATTATCAAACACATTTATTAACTATACATATTTACTGTATTGTTGCTTGTGAGTTTAACTTGATTTATACATATTTAAGGTAAATTAGTCTCTTATCTACTGCAATGAAATAATGGTTTAGCAACAAATCTTGACTGAGTTCAATCTGATATCATACAAGAAGGTTTTGCAAGCACATATATGAAGAAAGGAAATGAAAGTATTAACGTGATTGGAATTTTAAGAAAATAAAGTGTAGCCAAAAAAAAGCTTATAAATTAATTGGCAAAGGATATCATAAAGGGTAGGAAAAGGCAATGAAATTTAAAAAAATAGGCTTTTAAGTAAACCAGACACGATAAACCCGGGAAATCTTACCCACTGGATTCAAATTGTTTATAGAATCCTTAAAAATAGAAAGTGATCAAAAGGTATAAAAAAGACAAAAACTTGCAAATTTCCACAAAACTTGTATATTTAACCTCACTATCACAAAAAATGATGAGTATACTTCTTTTGTCTCCATAATTGAGTTCATATGTTTAGTTAGCAAAAAGCAGAATATGTCCAAAATATTCACTGTGTTCACTTTCTAGTATGTTCATCAGAACGATGGATACACACTGAACAGACAAAAGGGGAAGCAACTGAAATTTATTAGTAATAGATGTAGTGTTAGTAGTTATTTCATTCAGAATATGTTTTTTAAATCCCTTAGCTCAAAATTATACACAAAATAGTCAAAGATAATTTAAGAATATCAAATGGTAATTTTCATACCAAATAGAAGTGAATATGAAAGATTATGTTTAATTTTTGTGATTTTAATAATTTTTAATGAGAGTGATATATACATAGTTGATTATATATTTTTAGCAGATATTGGTTTATAATGCATTTGTGTGAGTGTGTGTATGTGGGGTGTGTGTCTGTGTGAAACAAATTAACCAGGCAAATAACAAGAGATTTAATACAAATAGGAAAGTCTAATCAACAGCACCAACCATCACAACAGCCAATTAAAAAAAATTGTTCATGCCATCATGATAAATTACCCACGTTTCAAAGAATAAAATCAACTGCATGGGTTCAACTTTTTGTCTCCATTACAATGAAACATCTAGATAACCATATTAATTATCATATGAGTCTAACTAGGTAAAAATAAACATCCAGTAAGACTCAGATGCAAGATTCATATATCATAATGACAGAATAATGAGTTTGACAATGCTGGTCATAAGAAAGTTAATGTGTATATCATTTCAAAGAAAATACTTTATATTTAAAAATTAAATCTGTGTTAAAGGTATGAACTTGAGTAGCTGGAACTTAAGGCTTGCTCATGTTTGGAAAACTTTGAAACAAGTTTTGTTTTTCCATGACTTGACATAAATCAGTTGGTTAACATCTAGATCCTGAAATAAAAGTTATTTTGAGATAAATTATATTTTCATTGGATTTCTAGTGCCTTTAAAATATTTTTAAAATATCTGATAAAAATGATTGCCAACCTTAAAATAGTAAGGATAGTGTGATTACTCATTGCAATATATTATATTTGTTCTATACCCCAAGGATGGAGTACTATGCAGATATGTACTGATATGGGATATAGTCAGGACATAATGAGTGAAAAACAAAGTGTCACACAGTGATAGAGACAGGTAGATTGGTGGATAGGAACAAGGCTGGGAATTAGTACTGTCTATGCTTAATTTAAATTATACTCATTCAAGCAAAAGGAAAACTAAATTAAAAATAAAACTAGGAAAGAAAATGCATACAGAGACAAGACTGATATAAAATGCTCTAGAGATTTAAAATCATTTCTCTTCACTTCTGGATATTATGTATTATAGCATAATGATATCTTAACAGTACCCTTTAAAATTAATTACAAAGTAATGCATTAGGTGCTAAAATCAAAACAACATGGGGAATTTTTCTAGATGGCATTAGCAATATAGTCAAATATAAGCCCCTAGCTCTCATCCCTACCATGAAGACAGCCAGAACTAGAAGTAAATAACTATATTTTAACTAAAATAATTGAAGGAGAGTGCTGGAGTGTATCCGAGAAATAACAGAAACCCTTGTAAACACAGAAACTCAGGATCGTCAACCAAATAATAAAAGAACATGTCAACACCATACCCAAACCAGCATCAGCTACGAGCCAAGAGGAACTTTTCTCTACAGTAAGGAGGCAACTAAATGGATCCTAGAATCCCCCATCAAAACCTTGAAGACTGGAAAACCTCTCCACTGGCAAACCTCTCTACTGGCATCCACTGTAGTTCTCACAGACACTAAGTCCAGCTGTTGAAGCTCTTGGAGTTTACATAGCTGTGCTCCCCAGAAAGAAGAAGCCAGCATATGCCATACTCAATGCCCCATGCATGACAACTATGCTACATCATCTTGGAAGCAGACTACCTCTTGAGTGTGTCTTGCTCCAGGGGTGAGCAGCTATGGCAATTCTTTATCCCTGAGGCTAAGCCACCACCAAACCAGTCTGGCCTAATGGCCTGACATCCCCAAGCCAAGTTTTAAGCAGCAGTAAAGCCCTTCTCCCTTGGGAACCTAGCAGAGGTGGAGCATCATACTAAGGGTATACTACTAAGTATATATCCCCCAAAATGAAATCAGCATGTCAGAGAGATATATGCACTTTCATGTTTATTACATCACTCTTTACAATAGCCAAGCTTTGGAATCAACCTAAATGTATAATGGATAAAGAAATGGATAAAGAAAATGAGGTGTATATATAAACAATGGAATACTATTTAACAACAAACAAAAACAAAACATTTCTGTCATTTGTGGCAACATGCATGAGCTTGGAGTTACATTAAGTGAGATGAGCTAGGCACAGAAGGATAAATTCTGCATGTTCTCACTGATATATGGGAGAAAAAAAAAAAAAACTCACAGAATTGCAGTGTAAAATAGTAGTTTCTAGATTCAGGGAAGGGAGGAGGTAGAGCAAACATCAGAGTAGAAAGCTCCACTGATTGTTCCCCTCACCTTGACACCAAGCTAATAACCCTCTACACAGAAAAACATCTTCATAAGAACCCAAAATCAAGTGAGCCCTCATCATACCTGGTTTTAACTTCATATTGCTGAAAGAGGCACTGAAGGCATAAAAAACTAGTCCTGAAATACCAACACTACCCCTCTCCCACCCCAGCAGCGGATGCTTGGTGTAGAGAGCTTCTCTGGGTGCTAGGCTAGAGAGAGAACAGTAATTGTGAGACATTATTGAGCCCAGTGCTGTCCTGTTAGAATAGAAAGGAAAACCAGAGCAAATTCAGCATCACCTGCCCATGGAGGAAACATTTAAACCAGCTGTAGCCAGAGGGGAATCACCAATCCTATTGGTCTGAACTTGAGTGCCTGCAAACGTTGCTACCAAAGGTCATAGCACATTTTGTCTCTGAGTAAGCTTGAAAGGCAGTCTAGACCTGCAACTCTGTATAAGGACTGCAACTCTTAGGTGAGTTCTAGTGCTGAATTAGTCTCAGAGACAGTGGACTGGGCAAGGGGTGGGTGGGTAGTGGTGGTGCGGATATGACATTGTGAGATACCAGGTAAGGCAACCAAGGGAGTGCTGGCATCACCCCTCTCTTAACTACAGGGTGCACTGCTCATAGCTCCAAATGAGACCCCTTCCGCTGGAGGAGAGGAGAGGGAAGAGTGGGGAGGACTTTGTCTTTCAGCTAGGATACCAGATCAGTTCCAGCAGGATAGGATACCAGTAAGAGTTGTGAGGTCCCTGTTGCAGGCCTCAGCTTCCAGATGATACTTGTAGACACACCATGGACCAAAAGGAAACCCACTGACTTGAAGAAAAGGAACCAGTACTGGCAGAACTCATCACCTGCTAACTAAAGAGCCCTTGGGCCATAAATAACCAGTAGCGACACCCAGGTACTACTTCAAGAGCCTTGGATGAGCATCTGAGACTTGTTGACATTAGGTGAGACTCAGCGCCTAACCACTTGTGGTGGCTACTGGGAAAACTTCTTCTGCTTGAGAAAAGCAGAGGGAAAATTGAAAGGGAATTTGTTTTGCATCTTATGTACCAGCATGACCACAGGGGTATAGAGAACAAAGCAGGCTCTTAGGGTCCTCAATTGTAGAACTTGACTCTTGAATGACATTTCTGGTCATGCCCTGGGGCAGAATGGAGTCCACTGCCCTGGAGGATGAGTCTTAGACCAGGCAGATTCACAACAAGGTGACTTAAGAGACCTTAGGCCTTAAGGGAACATTGGTGGTAGTCTGGCAGTACTCCTCATGGCCTGGGGTAGTGGCTACTGGATGAGGCTCATCTGCCTTTGGAAAGGGGAGACAAGAGTAGGAAGGCTTGCAACTTGTGGTTTGAGTGCCAGCTCAGCAGCAATATCATAGAATGTCAGACTTCTAAGTTTTTGACTCTACTCCATGACTCCCAACAGCACTTGTGGGCCCACCCATGGACTGGGAGACTTCACAGCCTAGAAGGGAAGGACCACAGGCCTGACTGGCTGTGCCACCTTTTCTATTGTAGAGGCCCAGGGCCTTGAGTGAACATAGATAGTAGCAAGGGAGTGGTTACAGTAGGCTTTGGGTGAGACCCAGCACTGTGTTGGCTTCAACTCTGACCCAGCACAGTCATAGTGGCAGTGGCCTCAGGGTTGCTTATGTCACTCCAGTCACAGCTTTAGGTGACTCAGAACAGAGAGAGAGAGAGAGAGAGAGAGAGAGAGAGAGAGAGAGAGAGAGAGAGAGAGAGGCTTTATATGTTTGGGAGAAAGTAGGGAAAGAGAATAGAACTTTTTGCCTGGTAATCAAGAGAATTGTCCCAGTTTCTGTCCAAGACCATCAAGGTGGTACTTGTACAAGTCTGCAAGAGCCACAGCATGGGCTTGAGGTGTCCCCTAAAGCAGACACAGTTTAGCTCACAACAACCAAGTTTTTTAAATGTCTGAAAAGTCTTCCCAAGAAGGATGGCCACAAATAAGCCCAGAGAGTAAAACTAAAATTAACACCTAACTCTTCAATGCCCAGGCACTGAATAACACCTACTAGCATCAACACCACTAGGAAAATATGACCTCATTGAATGAACTGAATAAAGCATTAGGGACCAATTCTGAAGAAACAGGGATATGTGACCTTTCAGACAGAGAATTCAAAATAGCTGCATTGAGGAAAAACAAAGAAATGTAATGCAACACGGAGAAAGAATTCAGAATTCTGTCAGTTAAATTTAACAAAGTAATAGAAATAACTGGAAAGAATGAAGCAGTAATTCTGGAGCTGAAAACTGCAGTTGGCATACTGAAGAATATCTCAGAATCCTTTAATAGAAGAAGGGATCAAGCAGAAGAAAGAACTAGTGAGCTTGAAGACAGGCTATTTTAAAATATACAGTCTGAAGAGACAAAAGAGAAAGAATAAAAGACAATAAAGCCCACATATAGGATCTAGGAAGTAGCTTCAAAAAGCAAATCTAAATTACTGGCATTAAAGAAGATGTAGAGAAAGAGATATTACTAGAAAGTTTATTCAAAGGGAAAATAACAGAGAACTTCCCAAACCTCTTGAAAGATATCGATATCCAAGTACAAAAAGGCTATAGAACACCAAGCAAATTTAACCCACAGAAGATTACCACAAGGTATTTAATACTTATACTCCCAAAGGTCAAGGATAAAGAGAGGATCCTAAAAGCAACAAGAGAAAAGAAACAGCAAGTGATGATGCTCCAAGACATCTGATGGCAGACTTTTAAGTGGAAATCATACAGGCCTGGAGAGAGTGGCATGACATATTTAAAAGACTGAAGGAAAAAAAACCCTAGAATAGGACGTCTGGTGAAAATAGAAAATATCCTTCAAACATGAAAGAGAAATTAAGATTTTCCCAGACAAACAAAAACTGAGGGATTTCATCAATGCCAGACCTGTCCTACAAAAAAATGCTATAGGGAGTACTTCAATCAGAAAGAAAAGGACATTAATGAGCAAGAAATATTTACCTGAAGGTACAAAACTCACTAGTAAGTACACAGAAAACATAGGATATTATAACACTGTAACTGTGGTATGCAAACTACTCATCATAAATAAAAACTAAACAATGAACTAATCAAAAATAATAATTACAATAACTTTCCAAGATACAGTCAATACAATAAGATATAAATATAAATATAAATATAAACAACAAGATGTTAAAAAGCAGGGGGATAAAGTTAAGGTATAGAATTCATATTAGTTTCCTTTTTGTCTGTTTGTTTATGCAAATAGTTTTAAATTGTTATCAGGTTAAAGTAATGGGTTATAAGATAGTATTTGTAAGTCTAATGGTAACCTCAAACCAAAAAACACACAATGGATTCACAAAAAAATAAAAAGTGAGAGATTAAATAATATCACCAAAGAAAATCTCCTTCACTGGAGGAAGACAGGAAGAAAGAAAAGAAGGAAGATAAGACCATATAACAATCAGAAAACAATAACAAAATGACAGGAGTAAACCCCGACTTATTAATAACTATATTGAGTGTAAATAGATCAAAGTCTCCAATGAAAAGGCATAGACTGACTGAATGAATGAAAGAATAAACTCATTGATCTGTTGTCTACGAGAAACACATTTCACTAATAAAGACACATACAGACTGAAATAAAGGGATAGAAAAAGGTATTGCAGGCCAATAGAAAACAAAATAAGAGCATGAGTCACTATACTTGTATCAGACAATGTAGATTTCAAGACAAAAATTATAAGAAGAGACAAAGAAAGTCACTATATAATGTTAAAGGGGTCAATTCAGCAAGCGGATATAACAATTTTGAATATACTTCTTCATTTTTCTTTGTAACCATGCAGTGTTGAGAAAAATATTAAACTACCATTTACAACATAGCTTATAAAATATTTTTATGTATTTATATATTTATGTTTTTGTATTTTATGTTTAAATTATTATACATAAAGTATGCATATTTATATATGTATATAAATTTGTTGCATGAACTTTGAATGTCCCACTCCAAAAATTTATCCTTAGGGATGAATAACTTGCCAAAGTTATTCAATGTGCACATTGAAAAACAGATCTATTCTTCAATGTTTTGATATCTCAACAGAGAAGTGATTAAGCAATATTAGACATGTTGAAACAATTTAAGACTTGGACATTTTCTTCAAAAACATTAATTGAATATTTTTCTTTTTAATACACATAAAATAGTATTTAGATACTATGAGAGTTTTATTGAGGCATTGTAATTTCATAAACCAAAGGAATGTATGCATTTTTTGAAAGGAATGCCAGGAATACCAATTTATAATGCCTTGTAGCTCTATTTTTTCAAATAACAGTCTAAAACATTTCTTCTACTATACCAAAAACCTCCAACTACTTCATTAAATATCAGGAATATTCATGAAACATAGTACTTCATTTTTTTTACTGTAACAACAGATAGTTTTAAATATGAAAAAGACTATGTAAATGTAAATCTTGTAAATGCATTGTTTTGAATTTATTCTGTCTTTGATACTCTATTTTTTTTATTTGTTGTTTTCTTGTCTGGAGACTAAAATGAGGATTTTTGATTCCATTCTCTTAATCTCTATGAGTATAATCTGCCTACACAATCTGAGGTGAAATAGACTAGAATGTAGGAAATATTAATGAGAAAACATGCTTTTATGGTTACCTAATCTCTTTAAGAGAGAAGGGTTAACAAAGAATAACAAGAAATTCTGTCTGTATATCACAGGTTGAAAACAAGGATGCTTTATCTTTAAAAAAAGAAATTCAACTTGTAGAGAAAATAATTATTGTCTTATGTCTCAATTGCTTGCTGAAATTATAGTGCATTTATGGTGATAAACATCCTCATTTAGGAAAAGACAGTCATTCTATTTACTCTCTGTGACCAAACTATTAGTCACTACTACATACTGACTTTTTCTGATTTTTTTTATCAGAAAAATGTAATTGGTAGTAATACGTTAGAAAGAACAAGGGTTAATTACATAAACGAAATTAGAAGAATGGTTTACAAATATTTGATGCTCTTATAAAGGCTCATTATATAAAGTCTCCTTTGGCAAATTAAATCTGCAATACTACAGCTACCTATTTGCAACTGTGATTGATGAAGCTTTTGGAATATACAAATACAAATCAATATTATCTTTACATACTATATACTTTCACCAACATTATGTTGCATATTATCCCAGAATATCTGACACATACATGATCTAATTCCTTGTATTAGAACTTAGAAGGGCCGGGCGCGGTGGCTCAAGCCTGTAATCCCAGCACTTTGGGAGGCCGAGACGGGCGGATCACGAGGTCAGGAGATCGAGACCATCCTGGCTAACACGGTGAAACCCCGTCTCTACTAAAAAAATACAAAAAAACTAGCCGGGCGCGGTGGCGGGCGCCTGTAGTCCCAGCTACTCGGGAGGCTGAGGCAGGAGAATGGCGTGAACCCGGGAGGCGGAGCTTGCAGTGAGCTGAGATCCGGCCACTGCACTCCAGCCTGGGCGGCAGAGCGAGACTCCGTCTCAAAAAAAAAAAAAAAAAAAAAAAAAAAAAAAAGAACTTAGAAGGAAAACGTTTATAACTGATTTCCTAAAAGCAAAAGCCGCTGAACACGGTGGCTCACACTTGTTATACCAGCACTTGGGGAGGCTGGGGCGGGCAGATCACTTGAAGTCAGCCTGGCCAAAATGGTGAAGCACTATCTCTACCAAAAATTATAAAAAATTAGTCGGATATGGTGGTGTGTCCCTGTAATTCCAGCTACTCAGGAGGCTGAGGCAAGAGAATCATTGGAACTTCGGAGGTAGATGTTGCAGTGAGCTGAGAACCTGCCACTGAACTCCAGCCTGGGTGACGGACCGAGATTCCGTCAAAAATAAATAATAAAATAGAATAACAAAAGTAATTTTGGAAGGTAGGAGAGGTAGATCAGAGATTTTAGACAAGTCAGAAAACTTATAATTCTGGGCACAAACTTTCTTTTGATTATGGTTTAAATAATCCACATTATGCTGTGAACTCTGTGAGAGAGACAACTTGTCTAATGTGACAACTATTGTGTCTGCTTTTTAATATACTCATTAAATATATTCAAATATATCTTGAATGCATGAATAAATGATCTAATTTACCAATTATAATATATCCCACCATTGTAATTATAGGAAATAGTAACCAAAATTAATAGATCAATCTTTTAAATTTTTGCTATATAATATTTTATTTAGCTAATACATGTACAAAAAGTATTAATAAAATTATTTTATCCCTTTAATATTTCATATAAAGACAAGATAAAGTAAGATGTCCACATTTCTCAATTTCTCATCAAAATTCAAGTGAAAAATAGCTTTTTGCTTATAACTATAATCTAAGAAATAATGCTTATACTTTGCTGTTTTGAATGTAAGATAGACTGGAAAAGCAGAGGCCTATTTCTTTTCTAAATGTATTATGAACATTTATACTTGTCTTAAGTTTATGTCAGAACATTATTTTATAGGTGCATATCTCATGTTCACATTTTAAAAGTTATTTCTTATAATATACAGTAATTTTAATTTCTAAGGTCAAATGCAAACAACTTTGGAGATAACAATGTTTAAGAAAATCAACTTTTGCTTTTAAATAGTTTCCCCAAAGTAGATATCACTATTTTTAAAATGCCTAAACCACAAGAATATTATAAATGAAGAGATGTCATTCTAATAATTGTTTTTACCAAATACTTATGTCTTGTTTAAGCCTTTGGTGTAGGTAGAAGCATGGTTTAACTTCGTAAGTATATGAAACAACATCATATAAATTTTATACCAATTTTAGTTGTATAAAATATCTTTGCTAGTTTAAATTAATAAGATGTTTTCTTCTGCTAACTACTTAAAAAATAACTTTTTCTAGGCACTTGAATTAGAATCAACGTTTACTTACTTGTGAATAACAAGCTGATGGTGTTACTACCGTATGAAAGCATATTTTCATTAAGTTTTAGTCAATTATGATATCATAGTCATTGAATGATAACAAGTAGCTTTTTCCCAACGTTCCACATTACTGAAATAGTTTGCATCAGACATTATACCGTAGACTTACCATTTTTCCACAAGATAATTTATTTTTAAGTGAAATTAGGAATTTTTTAACTGTAAATCTATATTTTGCACCATCAAAAACAGCTGATTATTCAGCCAGTGAAAATCTACTCTATAGCATGATTCACAGAGAAGGAGTTAAATGACAAATACCAAAAATAAAAATAAAAATCTTATCCTAACATTGTAATAATAATAATTATTAATTTAATCTAGTCATTTTTAATACAAATTATTTTCCTGCCATTGTTGTGGTCTACTTAGAGTTGGGCGCACTTTCTTTTTTTATTTTACTTTATAATTGGAGACATTTTACTTATTATAAAACCTTCATAAATAATAGAATATTTGATCATTAAATACACTTCATTTTGTTAGTGTTGAAATTATATAACCAAATTAGCAAGTAAACATAGCTTTGAAATGTTTGATAGTAATTAAACTACTATAAGACACATACTGTGTGCTGCTTGTTTTTTAGTTGCATAGCCCTTTTTAAAATGTGTTTAGTGAGCATAGGTCATGGATTGTGAAATGAATTGTAGGGAATATAAAAATGTCTCAATTTAAAATTCTCTACTTGTAAAATGATGCAAAAATGGACATTAGTTACTATATTTCAAAATAAAATTAAATGACAAATATGGACAAAAATAAATAGGAAATTTTTGAAATACAGTCTATATTTGTGAGAGTTTATGTATATAATTTAAAAAATAAAAGAGGAAGTTTTAATAATGTGTGCCTTGGAATTCAGGTGGGATTCGGACAACTGGTAATCAGAGGGAAAATGGGCTGTTGCAAGCTGGAAAAAGTAGGGAATAGAATGAGTTAAACGTATTAAAGACAGACATTGAATTTACATGAGGAAAAACATAAGAAAAGCTTATACAGTTCAATAATTTAGAAAATGATGTTTAAAAATATAGGTGGAGTCATGCAGCACCTTGAAAAATGCACAAGATATTTTAATATAGAAAGTGACGAATGGTTAGATTAAACATATGTCAGTTGAGTCACTGCTTTGTGCCAAACATTTTATTAGGTTCAGAGTTTGATTGATGAATAAAAAAAATCCATACTCTCACAGGGATGAAAATCTAAACCATGTGCTAAGGAAGTAAATTGTCAATTACAAAACAGCAGGATAAATTCTATACCAAAATTAGGTACTAGTTGCTAAGGAACCAAATAAAGTGCCTATCTCTCTAACTATGACTTGAGTATACACGGCTACATGTTATCAGTATTTTTATTAATTTTGCATGCTATAATCTGTCTTCACTGCTGTATTTTCTGACCATTAATATCTGGATCTTATTTTACTTTTAGTAATATAACAATAAATATCAGTGTCTAGTATACTATAAATGTTCTATGTGAAGGATATTAATGATTATAAGAGATTAGAGAAGAAGAAAATATATATATAATGCATTATATAGCATTTGAAACATCATTAAATACATAAAAACTGTATTGAATGCTTTCTGCTATTTTGTAGTAATTTACTAATATTTTAAAATTGGTTTCCCTGTTTACCTATCTGTACACACACAGAGTATATACATGTATGTGTGTGTATGTGCATGGGTGTGTGCACATATGAAAGTCATGGAAGTATACTACTCTATTCACACACACCCTATTTCATTCATTTATTCATCCATTCAGTGAATCAATGATTTATTGAAATAGAGCATGTATCTAAAAGGTTATCAGGAGATACATAAGGAACAGTGTCTGTCACTAAAGTACTAAGAATTTAGCTGGGAATATAGACACATAAATAAATGAGTATTTCTGTTACAAATGCCAAATGGTATCATTGAAATATGCAAGAAGTGTTGGGGGAACAAATATGGAAAATCACAGTAGATTAACAAATACACGCAAATTATCTGAAATTAATACAACAGAAATATTGTCTATATTGTTATCAGATGTGTGTATTTGTGTGCATATTTGGAATGACAATTTAATTATCTGCTACTATCAATAAAGTATTTACCTATTTTTTATTCTACTAATTTCATTAAGGCTACAATTAGCTTAACATTCACTAGTTAGTTTCTTATTTTTAAAATTTAGAATGGTTTTAGATTTACAAAAATAAAGATGAAGATAGTACAGATAGTGCTCATACGCTTTGCATCCAGGTTCCCCTGCTATATCAGTATGGTATATTGGTTAGAATTAATAAACAAATGTTGGCACAGTATTACCTATTTTGTTTTTCACATTTCCTTAGTTTCCACCTGATGTCCTTTTTCTATTTCATTGTCCCATTAAGAATACTGTGTTACATTTTACTTCACTATCTGTGGGTTTCTTGTGATTTTAAAAGTGTCCCAGACTTTCCTTGTATTTGACGACTGAAAGTTGGGAGTAGTAGTGGTCAGGTATTGTCCTCCACTGGGATTTTTCTGATGTTATTCTCATGATCGAACTAGTGTCTTAGTCCAATTTTTGCTGTAAAATATACCTGAGGCTGCATAATTTATAAAGAAAAACAATTACTCGACTCTTGGTTCTGCAGACTGGACAAGAGGCACAGCACCAGCACCTGCTCCTGATGAGGGCCTCAAGGTGCTTCCACTCACACAGAAGGCAAAGGGGAGGAAGCATATGCAGAGACCACATGGTGAGAGAGCAAGCAAGAGGTCAAGAGGGGAGATGCCAGGCTCTTTTTAACAACCAGCTCCTGTGGGAACTAATACAGTGAGAACTCACCCACCTACCGAGAATGACATTAATCTATTCATGAGAGATCTGCCCCCATGACCCAAACACCTCCTCTTAGGCCCCACCTCCAATTGTAGGGATCAAATCTCCACATAAGGTTTGGGGGGACAGACATCCAAATGATAGCAGCTGAGTTATATATATTGAGGGTGGAAACACAGAAATAGTTTCATTCTCATCACAGCATATCAAAAGTATGTACTATCAACATGATATCGCTTTTGATGTTGCCTTTGATTAGCTGACTGGCATGGTGTTTTATTTTTCAGGTTTCTCCATTGTAAAGTTACTCTCCTCCCACCTCCCCTTTCATACTGATCCTTTGAAAGGATGTCACTGTTCACTGCCTATATTTTGAAAATGGGATGTTATGCTTCTTTAGGGGAGAGCATCTCTACATATTATTTAAAATGTTTCTGTGCAGAATATCTGTTTCTCCCCATTCATATATTTATTGAATCAATAATTTATGTTAGTATGGAAACATGGTCTTTTATTTTGGCTTATAATCAGATATTACTTTATTTTATTGGACAAATTGTTTCAACTTCGACTATTGGTAACTTTTCTTTTTAAAATTTTTTATTGATATGCAACAGCTGTACATATTTTGGTAGTACATATGATATTTTGATAGCTGCATACAATGTATAGTGATCAAGTCAGGGTAACTGGGATACTTATCACCTCAAATATTTATGATTAATTTCTGTTTCAAACATTCCAAATCTTTCCTCTTTTTGAAATATACAATAAATTATTATATAGTTCCTGTCTTGCTTTACATACCCCGTCAATGTGATTTCTTGAATTCCTTCCTTAATCTCTGGCACTACCTGATAGTGTAGGCTTATCTTGTATAATTCCTGCCCTAGCCCTAGTATCCATCATTCTCTAAGGAGCTCTCACTCCTTTTGTTGGATAATGGTATTAGATACCAAAATGTAGGTGCCAATGGTATTAGATAACAAGATGTAGGTGCCAAGTGTAATCGTTGCTATGGGAATATTGTATCTAGGATTGACATAGAAAAGAGAGGTGTAAGTAAATACACACATCTATAATTGTCTCTCAGTTTAGCTGTATGTATTTATATTAAGCAAAACTTCTGTACAGTTGTTTTGTAAATTTGTAACATAGTTATATTTTTGTCACATTTTGAATTCCTTCTTTATATTTCCCAGCCCCCAAACGATTTTTTTTACATTTGCACACAGTAAGTTTCACTCGTTGTTTTGTAAAGTTCTACTAGTTTGACACACAGTGCGATGAATCCATCATTGCTATATCATATAGTATAATTCTGCCATTTCCAACTGTACTCCACCTGTCCTATTCTACCTACCTTCCTCTGGCAACCACTGATTGTTTTATCACTGAAAGTCTTGCCTTTTCTAGATTGTCATATAATTTGAATCATTACAGTATGGTTCCCTTTCAGATTGGGTTGTTTCACTTAGCAATATTCATTTAAGATTCATCCATATCTTAAATTCATTCATATGATAGCTCATATTTTCTTCTTTTAAATGCATTATTTTAATATTTATTATTCAGTGATTTTCAGTATATTTATAAATATGTACAACTATCACCACAATCAATTTTAAAACATATCAGTCATGTCAAAAAGAAACTACATACCCTTTAGCTATTACTCCATTTTACCATGACCCCCATTCTAAAACTAAGCAATCTCCCATCTAGTTTCAGTCTCTGTAGATCCTCATATTATGGATATTTCATATGAAATGAAAGCATATAATATGTTGTATTGTGGCTGGCTTGCTTCACTTATCATAACGCATTCAAGGCTCATGCTTATTGTAACATGCTTTAGTATTTCATTATTTTCTATGGATAACATTTCATCTTATGGACATACTACCTTTGCATTAATCAATTGATGGATTTAGATTGTGTTTACCTTTTGGTTACTATAAATAATGACGCTACAAACACACGTACAAGCTTTTGTATGGGCATAAGTTTTTCTTTGTCTAAAACATATGCTTGGAGTGGAATTGCTGAGTCATATATTAATTCTGTGTTTAATCGTTAGAGGAGCTGTCAGACTGTTACAAATGGCCGCACCAATTCATATTCCCATCAGTAGTATATGAGGGTTATTATTTTCCCATATAGTTATGCATAATTGTTATTATCTGTCTTCTTAATTCTAGCCTTTCTAGTGGGTGTGAAGTAGTGTCTTGCATGATTTTATTTGCATTTTCCTGATGAATAATAATGATGTCAACCATCTCTTTATGAGCTCATTGGCCTTTTGGATATTTTCCTTGGGTTAATGTCTATAAACTTATAGTCTTCTTTAAAATTGGGTTATTTGTCTTTTTATTACTGAGCGGTAAGAGTATTTATATATTCTAAATAAAGACTTTAATCATATGTGTGCTTCGAAAATATGCTCTCCCAGGCTTGAGGGCGGTGGCTCACGCCTGTAATCCCAGCACTTTGGGAGCCAAGGGGGGTGGATCACGAGGTCAGGAGATGGAGACTATCCTGGCTAATACAGTGAAACCCCGTCTCTACTAAAAATACAAAAAATTAGCCAAGCACGGTGGCAGGCGCCTGTAGTCCCAGCTACTCAGGAGGCTGAGGCAGGAGAATGGCGTGAACCCGGGAGGCGGAGTTTGCAGTGAGTCGAGATCGCGCCACTGCACTCCAGCCTGGGCGAGAGAGTGAGACTCCGTCTCAAAAAAAAAAAAAAAAAAAAGAGGAAGAAAAAAGAAAAGAAAATATGTTCTCCCATTCTACATTCTGTAGATCGTCTTTTCACCTTCTTGATGGTATCCTTTGAGGTACAAATGTGTTTAATTTTGATGACGTCTAGTTTATCTACTTTTATCTTTTGTTGTTTTTGCTTTTGATGTCGTAGGAAAGATTCCTTTGCGAAATCCAGGGTCATGAATATTTGCCCATATGTTTTCTTCTATGAAATTTATAATTTTACTTCTTCCATTTAGATCTTTGAACTACTTATATTTACTTTTTTTAAGTGATATGAAGGTCTCAATTTTGCATGTGGTTATTTACTTGTTCCAAAACAAATTTTTGATAAGACTATCTTTTTATGTTGAATAATCTTGACACATTTGTTAAAATCAGTTGACTATAACTGTATGAAATGATTTCTAGATACACCATTGTATCCCATTAATTCATGTGTTTATTCTTGGGCTAGTACCACACTGTCTTGAATACCATTGAGCGACTCTGAATTTTGAAATCAGAAGTTGTAAACAATATTACTTTGTTCTTGTTCAGAATGATTTTGGCTACTCTGGGACTTAATAATTCCATAATAATTTTAGAATTAGCTTTTCACTTTCTATGAAGAAGTCAGTTTGGATTCTAATATGTAATATGTTAATCCTGGAGACCAGTTTGTAGAGTATTGCCATCTTTACATACCTTAAGTCTTCCACTCAAATAATAGAAGGTACTTTTTGTTTTTTCATTCAGTTAGAGCCCCGTTATTTTCTCCCCAAATACTTAGTAGTGTTCAGAGTATACATTTTGTGTGTCTTTTGCAAATTTTAATTTCTCCTAAGTACTTTATTTTTCATGCTATTGTGAGTGAAATTGTTTTTCTAATTTTATTTTCAGATAGTTCATTGCAAGTGTACAGAAATAAAACTTGGTTTTCGTACATTGATCATATATCTTTCAACAATACAGGATTCAACTTTGTCAAATTAAAAAAGTTATAATAGATTTTTGGGAATTCCTTATTACTGTCTGTATATAAAATCACTTGGAGAGTGGGTGAAGTGGCAGCCTGAGGTCTTCTCCATTTGCCTCTCCTGGTGTGAAATCAACACCCCATACGTTCAGGCAAGAATTATCTGGGCCCTAGTATTCTCATCATGCCATATAGAAGGTGGTTTGGCAGCAAAAGGGAGACACCACTTCACTATTCTACTCACTTGGGGCTTAGAAACAGGTAAGTAGAAGAAGATGATAAATGCTAATGTCATGCTTCTTCAGGAAAAAAAATCTCTCTGACTGGGATTTGTGGGAAACAGGGAGCCCCAGTTCTCCCTTGAAGCAGTCTGAAGTGAGGTCTATGCCTCACTGAGCTGGCATGGAGGAAGCAGGCGTGGTCCTGGATTAAATACCACAGACTTGATAGTTTTAGCTGCATTTTTATAGGTTTTCATATATAAATATTTCTTTATTTCTTGTTTTATCTTGAACATTCATCATATATATTGATGTTTTACAGAAGAGTAAGTCCTTATATATATATGATGATATAAAATGACTTAAATGCACTGCAGTCTGATACTGACCCAAGAATAAACTTATGAATTAATGGGATAGAATGGAGTATCAAGCAATAATTTCATACATTTATGGTCAACTGATATTAACAAATGTGTCAAGATTATTCAACATAAAAAGGATAGTCTTACCAAAAACTTTTTTGGGACAAGTAAATAGTCACATGCAAAATTGAGCCATTACTTCACATCATATAAAAAAGTAAGTAAAAATGGTTCAAAAATCTAAATAAAAGAGCTAAAACTATAAACTTCATAGAAGAAAACATATGGGCAAATATTCATGACCTTGGATTTCACAAAGGATTCTTTCCTATGACACCAAAAGCAAAAACAACAAAAGATAAAAATAGATGAACTAGACGTCATCAAAATTAAACACATTTGTACTTCAAAGGATACCATCAAGGTGAAAAGGCAATCAACAGAATGAGAGAACATATTTTCAAGCATACATATGATAAAGTCTTTATTTAGAATATATAAAAACTCTTACCACTCAGTAACAAAAAGACAAATAACCCAATTTTAAAGAAGGCTATAAGTTTATAAATAGACATTGACCCAGGAAAATATCCAAAAGGCCAATGAGCTCATAAATAGATGGTTGACATCATTATTCATCAGGCAAATGTAAATAAAATCATGCAAGACACTACTTCACACCCACTAGAAAGGCTAGAATTAAAAAGACAGATAATAACAAGTATGCATAACTATATGGAAAAATAGTAACCCTCATACACTACTGATGGGAATATGAATTGGCACAGCCACTTGGAACAGTCTGGCAATTTTTCAAATGATTAAACATAGAATTAATATATGACTCAGCAATCTCACTCCTAGGTGTATATTTTAGATAAAGAAAAATGTATGCCCATACAAAAGCTTGTACATGTGTTGCTAGCATCATTTCCAGATTTTTGTTGTTGTTGTTTTGTTTTAGTTTTCATTTTCTGATCAGCTACAGTCACGTAATTTTTGTTTGTGTTTACTTTAGCCTTTCTTATTGGTAGGTAGTAGTGTCTTATTGTTTTACTTTGCAATTTGCTGATGACAAATGACATTGAGCATCTTTTAAGAAGTTTATTTGACATCTTTGTATCTTCATTGGTGACATGTCTGATCTGACCTGTGGCCCATTTTTATTTAAATTTAAATTTTAATTTTAGATATAAGGGTTATATGTGCAGATTTGTTACATGAGAATATTGCATGATGCTGAGGTTTGGGGTATGGATCCCATTAACCATGTAGTAAGCATAGTACCTGATAGTTTTTTAACCCACCCCTCTTCCATCCTCCCTTTAGTAGTCTACAGTGTCCATTACTCCCATATATATGTCAGTATCTTCTCAATACTTAGCTCCTACTTATAAGTGAGAACATGCAGTACTTGGTTTTCTGTTCTTGCATTAATTTGCTTAGGATTATTGCCTCTGCCCATAACAAATATAAGCAAAATGTATTCTTATATTTGTCCTAATCATTTTACATGTATTTCCTTTATATCAATATTTATATCTACATGATCTAGAAATGAAATGTTAACTAAATGTGTAATATGAGTAAAATAGATCTACAATATGTTAACCACTAAGTATTCTGCTTTTACAAATATTAGCTCATTTATATTTTCTCTTTATCCCTTTGTAATGAGTTCTATTGTAATCCTCATTTAGCAGGATAACTCAATCAAGAAAGGCTTTAAGTAACTTCCTCAATTTTATGCATTCAACAAGTGTTGTTTTTCATTCTGGCTCCAAAATATATTCTGTCATCTGTTTTGCTACTCTGTCTTTGAAAGATTACTGTAAAGTAATACAAAATATATTTTCAATGTGTTTCTTATACACTTAATTTTTAATATTCATTAGAATATTGTTCAAGGAATAATATATACTTTAGATATATCCCAATCTTATGAATGTCAATTCACATTTCAAAATATTAACATTTAAGAATTTTAGCTAAATTTAGTTTGGTTTATTTGTTTATTTATTTATTTTTTTGAGAGGGAGTCTCCCTCTGTCGCCCGGGCTGGAGTGCAGTGGCGCGATCTCGGTTCACTGCAATCCCCGCCTCCAGGGTTCACTCCATTCTCCGGCCTCAGCCTCCCAAGTAGCTGGGACTACAGGCGCCCACCGCCATGCCTCGGTAATTTTTTGTATTTTTAGTAGAGACGAGATTTCACCGTGTTAGCCAGGAAGGTCTCGATCTCCTGACCTCGTGATCCGTCCGCCTCAGCCTCCCAAAGTGCTGGGATTACAGGCGTGAGCCACTGCGCCTGGCCACTTTGGCTTAATTTTTATGTGAATGTCGTCTTATTCTGTGCCTGAGGAATTCACAAACTATGAGACATGTAAGTTCTAACAGTTTATTTTAGTTCTTCTTGTCTGTATATTATTCGTTTTTTCCCTTAGTACTATTGCTAATTATTAATGCCCTATTCTACTTTGTAAGTGGTACTTTACTTCAATTAGCCACCATAATCAGTGTTTAAATCCAATGAACTATAATCTGCAGACTTTCACTAACGATAAACAGATTATTAGTGTTTACCACTATCAACTACTAAGTCCAGCTTAGTACGTTCTTTCGTTTTAAAATACTTTCGTAAATGTTACTTTTTAATCAAAATTTGTTCTTTCTCCTTCATTCATATCATTTTACATTATGGGCTTGGGCTTTTGACTTGCTTTTCTAGTAAAATGTGATTAATGGCATATATTTTACCTGAGCAGACACTTTAAATGTGCTTCCATGATTTGACTTGCCCTGTTTTTCTTCTGCCGTCTTCCATGTGAACGGTGTATATCAAAGATACACTGGGCGTTCAGTCTGTGTTCTAGAATAGATGATAAGTGAAACAGTAAACACAGTTGATATACAGATGAGTGAGAAAGAAATAAGTGTGTTGTTGAAAGCCATTATATTAGTCTGTTCTTGCATTGCTATAAAAAAAAATACTTGAACTGGGTAATTTATAAAGAAAAGAGGTGTAATTGGCTCGTGGTTCCACCGCATGTATGGCTGAGAAGGACTCGGGAAACTTACAATCACGGTGGAAGACGAAGAGGAAACCAGCCATGTCTTACATGGCCAGAGCAGGAGAGAGAGAGAGCTGAGAGGTGCTACACACTTTTAAACAGCCAGATCTCATGATAACTCCCTGACTATTTTGAGAACAACAACAACAAAGAGGAAATCCACCCCCAAGATCAAATCACCTCCCACCAGGCCCCACCTCCATCGTTGGAGATTACTATTTGACATGACATTCAGGTGGGAAGACAGATCCAAACCACATTAGGCACTCAAATTTTGGAATTTATGTCATGCAGCATCATTACAAAAATAACTGACTAATGCAAGTACCTCGGGTGTCATATCTTTCCCTGACCAATAGATGAAGTGAGGGCATTAACACGAGCACTTCTGAACCATTTATGTGTATAAATACTTATCTTCTTTACAAACTAAGGAACGTTCCTGAAATCTATAAAAACAAAAGTCAAAAAGAAAATGAGCAATCCACTGACCACGTGTAGAAAACAGATGTAATTATTTGACCTTGCCATTTTAATTAATGGAGCATTTTCAGGGTAGTTAATGTCCAACATATAAAATTAGGAAGATTGTAAGGTAGATGTCTGAATAACTTACTCTTTTTGAAAAATGGATTCTATACCTACATGGCAGCCATTAACTTTCTGCTTAGATGGTCATTCTCTTTTTTGTTTGCTACACTACTTGCCACTCCTTAATATTTGTGAACACTAAAGTCAGTGCTCATTAGTCTTTATTATCTTGCACATGCTGTTGCTTTTTCTATTCTCATCTGATTTAGGTTAAATTATTAATGCATGGATACATGTCTTTGTTATATCATTTAGGAAGCATAAAATTATAAATATGTTAGAGTGAACTCATTTTAGAAAAAAATAGAGGGTTATATGTTTATTTTAGTTACCAGGTTTTTTGAGAACCAAAAAAAAAAAAAAAAACAACTCTTTAAATTTTTAAAATTTCTCCTGAAGCTCCTTCAAATATTTATCTTATTTACAATGCTTTTGTTGAATATCACCAATGTTTCAGCTCCTTGACTCATTTCTTAATAGCAGTCAGCATCACCTGAAATGATAAATTAAAAACAGAACGTCAAGTGCTCTTTAACTTCAAGGCTCATTTAATGTAACTGATCACTATGAAAGCAAACAATAAACAATTAAAAAGAGATCCCGTCCATATAATGTATATCAAGTTTTTTAATTGTCTTCATTAGGGATGCATGAAAAAGCCAAAATGTCTTCTGGTTGCAGAAAGTAATGATCCAGGATAAAAATACATCAACATGGGAGAAAAATAACTCCTAAAACGATTTCTGAGTTGTCACCTGGAATTAGAATTATCTCTCCATACCCTAAAATTGTCAAACCTTTGATTCAGTTATTAAATGTGCAGATGATTAAAATACAGGCAGGTTAAAGAAATCCAATTAACAGTGTAGATTATTCTCAGAAGTGAGCTACTACTTTACGCATATTGTGAGCTACTTAAAATGTGTCACGCCAAGGAAACCTTGATAAATGGTTTTATGTAAAAGGAAACTGCAGAGAGTAGGCAAACAAAGCATGCTCCAATAGCATTGTATATTTCAAAACAGATAATGCTTTTAATATTATATTTCTCAGTGTTGGCACTATTGACGTTTGGGTCTAGATAAATTTTTGTTGAAGGGGGCCTCTGCTTGCATTGTAGCATACTTACTTATTAGTACTCCTGGCCTCCGTGTAGTAGATGCTTGTACCAATTCCCTACTTCAGACAAACAAAAATGTCTGCAGATATATTGTAAATATCTCCTGGAGAGTAACATATTCTGCAGTTGAGACAAACAGTTTAATACTATATCTCTTCATATTAGAATACATATCCTATGAGTATTCAACAATAGCAAGAAAGATAAACATATAATATAAATTTATTTAACTAAAGCAAACAGGGATTTAAAAGAATCCTTTACTTACATTTTAAAATCTCATACAATGAAGGACAAGGTATACATCCAAAAGTATTATAGTAACCTTAATCCACTTACTCAACTTTATTTTGTAACGACAGGTTAAAGCCTTGCTAAGCATAAGCACTGTGCTAGGCATCCAGAATAATGGACAGCAAGCTACTTGCAAGTTTATTTTGATCTCGTTTATTTATAATTAATTTACTTACATTATTTTCCATGTTAACATTAGGAAATTTCTAATGTTTAATGATGTTATTAAGAGAGTTATTGTTTGAGCAAGGCTGTGTCTTCTGGGAGATGTATGTCTTTCAAAGAAAAATGTCTATTTTGTAAATACTATATATCAAATTTGCTTCTATTCATGGTAAACAGACACAAAAAGGCATACATTATTTCTTAACTTTGGAAAAACTGTCATGATATTTCCTCTGCCAACGACAACACTTACCACAACATCACCGAACATTTATGGCACTTTTTCTGTGTACCACAATTTCTCCCTACCTTTCCTCTGGACTGTCAGAAACTTGAAGCCAAGGACCCATTCTCTACACTGCTTTTTATTCTCAGTATGTTTCACATTTTGGTGCATGGTAGACGTCAGTAGTATACGATAAATTATTTTTAACTTAAGAGTAAATTATGATTCATCTTTCTCAAGCTGACCATGGACAGCAGGAAGGGTTCAGGAAACAAACTGAAGAACAAGCTTCACCTAATCTTATGATTTCTTCTAGTCCCTATCCTTATTTATCACTGTGTTTCTCATTTTACTACCGTTATTAAACTCATTTTATTTGAAGAAGATAATTCAGTTTGAATAATTCTGCAAAGAGAAAGCTTATCTTACTGTCAGCATGATTATGTAGCTGTAGAGATCAAGAGCTTTTCCTAATAAAGTTCTGAAATCTTTATGTCATTTCAGAGGGCCAACTTCGACTAACACTGTCTCTTTCTTGCTGTACGTTATTAAATGTGAAATATGTGGTCAGCTTATTCCAGTGACCTATATTTTTTCCTGCAAACTAGCAGAGCCTATCTGTCTATACACATATAACCTGAATCTCCCTCTATAGGCAAATAACCTGAGTCTTAAAATGGAAAAGGTGTTAGCCTAACAACTGAGTTTTCTACCACACATCACAGCTACTGATCACCCAACCAGAGAGGGAAGAATCCATAGTGGTCCATACCACACTTCAGATCAGCCAGTTTCTTGTTTTCATGTCTATACTTCATAATGCTATGCGAGTATCTATATTTGTTAGAATTATTTAAGTCACAATGATGAGCATTTTGGAAAATGTTTTGTAAGTTTCTAATTTCATTAAACATATGCATTTCTATAACCTGGAAATGCATTCCTAAAGATATAAATGTGTATGTCCAAAAGAAAAAAAAACTTGCACAAGAATGTTCACAGCAGCCTTATATATATTAGTCAAATGGTGATCAATAGGAGTGTGAAAACCCAATTGTGATATACTTAATAGAATACTACTTATCAATTAAAGAGAACAGATTGATGATATATTTAACAACACCATTGAATCTCAAAAACATCAGCAAATAAGGTAATAGAAAATAATTTATATTCTAAAATTCCTATTCCTATGTTCACAAATAGTCAATCTTTGGTAATCAAAGTTATAATACAGTTTACCTGTGTGTGTGTGTGTGTGTGTGTGTGTGTGTGTGTGACGGGAGAATGTTTGCCTGCATCTAGTGATGTAAAGTCATATTTATTTAAGTGCTTTTACATATGCAAACATTTATATATCTGTATATTTATGCATTTTATTGCATACAATTTTTTTCAAAGATGTTATAAAAGTAAAAATAATTCAAACTGGCATTCTAAATGTACTGGCTCATGTAATTGGAAACTAAAAAAAAAAAAAAATTCTGGCTTTTGGCACTGGTTGTATCAGGGCTGGGCATAAGGTCAGTGCTCTATCCTTCTCTATACCTCTGAGCTCTGATTGCTCTGATTAGTGTCATTGTAGTAAGCCTTCTCTGTAGGATAACAGGATAATGATCATAGCATTGGATTTATGTCATAGAAATTTATTTATCCTAATTGAAAATGAAACAAATGCAGTCCCCAATATCTGTAGAAAACAAGAGAGTTTGAATTACCTAGGCTTAGATTATAAGACAATGTTAAATAGAGTTGGAAAATTGTAATTTACAGTTAATTATTGATGTAGCATATTGAGCTCCATCAGAACATGTGCAATTACTTTCCCATAGGGAAGAGTTATCTGGAAGAAGAAAGGAAGAGGAGAAGGAGAAGAAGAAGAAGAAGGAGAAGGAGGAGAAGGAGAAGGAGAAGAAGGAGAAGTAGGAGGAGGAGGAGGAGAGGAGAGGGGGAAGGGGAAGGGGAAGGGGAAGTGGAAGGGGAAGGGGAAGGGGGAGGAAGAGAAGGAGGAGGAGGAGGAGAGGAAGAAGAAGAAGAAGAAGAAGAAGAAGAAGAAGAAGAAGAAGAAGAAGAAGAAGAAGAAGAAGAAGAAGAAGAAGAAGAGGAGGAGATATAAGCATGTGTTATGGAACACATATTTATGTTAATGTCACTTGTAATAAAAATGAACACTGTGAGAAATAAGCTAACATTTTTAATAAATTTAGAGAGTGACCAAAAACAATAATTGATAACAGCAATTAGGAGGTTTAGACAGTGGTATTATCTAATGGCTAAAGATATTATATTTATATTATATACATGTGTAATGCTGGAATTTTGATATAAAATTGTCATTGAACTCTGACAGGAGAGTGACATTACATCTAGAACCTATGAAAATATGTAGCCTTTATTTTAAAAATCTTAGGGGCAGTAGCAGTATTAGAGAGCTTAGTCTCAATTGATTTCAGAAGGTAGAGAAACAATTTGTCATTAGCCTAAGGTAGGAAGGGTATTTGTTTACTATTGATTTGGGGTTGTACAATTTCAGAGAAATGGAGAAGGAGAGGGATAGTTTTAAGGTAAGTCACGAAATAGAAAACACAGAAATTTGACAATAAATAATCAAACCAAATAGATAATAGGAGAGTCTATATAATGTGTAGTTAAGAAAAATGACAAGAGATTGAGGGTAATGAAATTCGATGGTCTGAAAATGTCAAGCTGATGGAGAGTATGGTTTCATTGAAATTAGAGGATAAACTCACAAGCTGTGTAGAAAAGTCAAGGAAGCCTTCCCTGACAGTTCTCTGAATATTTGGTATTTATCTTACCATTTTCTGATATAAACAAATTCAGTGAAAAGTTAAATTAAAATATTAATAAAAACATTAAAATCATGGTTAATATAGTATGATTTTAATTAGAGTTTTCCAGAGAAACAGACCAAATAGGGTGTGGGTGTGTGTGTGGGTGTGTGTGTGGGGGGGTGTGTGTGCTTTGTTTGATAAGCTCTAATTTTGTGTCTGTGTGGGCAGAAAGATAGAGGGTGAAATAAATTTTTAATCAATTGACTTAGACAATTGTAGGGGCTGACAAGTCAAAAAATCTTCAGAACAGACCCTCAGGCTGGGGAGTCACGCAAGAGTTGATGTTGCAGTCTCAAGTCTGAAAGCTGTCTGGAGGCAAAATTTCTCCTTATTTTTCCCTGGATCTTGGTCTTTTCTCTTAAGCTCTTCAACTAATTGGATGAGGTCCAAGCTATATTATGGAAGTTGATCTGTTTTATTTAAAGTCTACAGATTTAAAAGTTAGTCACATCTGAAAAATACTTTCCTAGCAACATCAAGACTAATGTTTGACCAAAAACTGTGCACCATGACCTAGTCAAGTGTGACATATCCCACTTCCCACATAACATGCACTCATTAACATGCTTGAGTACATGAGTGCATGATAATTTGATAATAAAATAAAAAATGATTACACTATAATGAGAAATGCAAACATGTTACAAATAATATATAAAATACAGTAATAATATAAAGTGTTTCTATATTAAAAGCTTTAATGATAGAATTAAATGAGATTTCTCCCTTCCTTATAAAACCTTTGATTTTTCCTAATTTTTTGTTATGAACATTCATTGTTGTTAGATAAAAATGAACATTAAATTGAAAATAAGCTCAAAATAAATAAAATATAAAAAAATAAAACCACGATCCACATTTTAAGAATTTAAGAGCATAGCTGTCCAGTTCACCTTCTTCTCCATGCTTCTCTTGCTCATTTTTGTGGGCTGAATTTTCATGGGTTCGAATTCTTATGTTGAAGTCCTAACCCCCAATAATTTAAATATGACTTTATTTGAAGATAGCATCTTTAAAGAGGCAATTAAGTTAAAATGAGTTTATTAGGGTAGCTCTAATCTAACTTTACTGGTGTTCTTATAAGAGAATGAATTAAGACACAGAAAAGAACAGAGGGAAGGTCATATGAAAACATGGAAAGAGGATGGACATCTACACATCAAGGAGAGAGGCCTCAGAAGAAAACAACCCTGTCAGTTTCCTGAATTTGAACGTCTAGGTACGAGAAAATAAATTTCTTGTTTAAGATACCCATTTAGTGGAGCTGTGTGATGGTTGTCCTAGCAAACAAATACACTCATACTTGGTATGGTTACTGCAGGAGACCCCAGTGTACTGTTCTTTGCTACACAGACAGTATAGGCACTCAAGCAGGTATCTTGCTTTTTTATGTGGAAGAATTGTTGACTTAAGAAAGGTCTTTCTGTATGGCCAAGAGATGAATTTTTTAAAGTATTCTAAAGAAAATGAGAAGTGGTCTTACACACTCCACATAGGACATCCTCCCCTGACAGTTACACCTCTGATATACACAGTGTGAAATTCTGAAAATGTAGTACTGTTACTATAGGATTTCTTGTTTCTGTACTGAATTTTGTATATTCATTGATTAACTGTGATTAACTGGTCAGGTGCTCTGCAGTATTTTGTTCCATAGTGAAACTGAACCACAATGTAACTCATTCAATACATTGCTCAATTTAGCTGCTTAAAAATTGAACGTACTCTTTTTCATATATTACTTCTTCTTCTTCTCTCTTTTTTTTTTTTTTTTGAGATGGAGTTTCACTCGGTCACCCATGCTGGTGTGCAATGATGCGGTCTTGGCTCACTGCAAGCTCCGCCTCCCGGGTTCACGCCATTCTCCTGCCTCAGCCTCCCGAGTAGCTGGGACTACTGGTGCTCACCACCACGCCAGGCTAATTTTTTGTATTTTTAGTAGAGACGGGGTTTTACCGTGTCAGCCAGGATGGTCCCGATCTCCCGACTTCGTGATCCGCCTGCCTCGGCCTCCCAAAGTGCTGGGATTACAGGAGTGAGCCACCGTGCCCGGCCCATATATTACTTCTTTTAATAGCAATTTATAAAGTACTATGTCCTAACTTTAGCAAACTTTAAAAAAAGTATTGCGGCCGGGCGCGGTGGCTCAAGCCTGTAATCCCAGGACTTTGGGAGGCCGAGACGGGCGGATCACGAGGTCAGGAGATCGAGACCATCCTGGCGAACACGGTGAAACCCCGTCTCTACTAAAAAAATACAAAAAACTAGCCGGGCGAGGTGGCGGGCGCCTGTAGTCCCAGCTACACAGGAGGCTGAGGCAGGAGAATGGCGTTAACCCGGGAGGCGGAGCTTGCAGTGAGCTGAGATCCGGCCACTGCGCTCCAGCCCCGGCAACAGAGCGAGACTCCGTCTCAAAAAAAAAAAAAAAAAAAAAAAAAGGATTGCTCTTGATATTGAATTAATTTAGGGGAATCATAAAAGTAATATGTGAGAAACTGCATAAATCACCTTGTTAACCTAACTTGAGATTATGAAAAAATATGGATCAAGATTCTAATAAAATATTTTTCTATATGTTACCATGTGTAATTCAAGATTGTTTATATTAGCATTGCCTTCAGCAGTGTTTTACATGCATTACTACGTGTAGTCAAAATATGATGCTAGGTCAAAAATAAAAAAGTATGAGGGTAGTACTATGGTTTTAAAAAGATAGTTCTAAAACTAACTATTGTCGTTCTTGTATGATTTACTTGTCTATCACTTAAGTGTCCTGCAGAACTAAAGAACACATATCCTGAAAGGAGTTCTTGATGTTTACTCAAATTCATCACCCTACTGAACAAGTCTCTTCTTTTTTTTGCCTGAATGGATTTTGGGAAGATGAAATAAAAATACAGGATTTTAATCATGACAATTTTAAATCAACACTGTTGTACTCTAGCAAGGGTTGTTCCAAACAAGATCTGTCACAACTCTAGATCTAGGTTTTCCCGGACGCCATGTTATGCAGTCTCTTTCCTAACCATGTATCTACATATATATCATTAATGATAGTTAAAATGCAATCAATTTAAAGAAAAATTTATAGTGTTTTTACTGTAGAAATATGAGTCCCTAATTATGTAGAAATAACTCTTCTAATGCATACTTTTATTCATTGGGTCCATCAAATATTTTTAAATTTCAACTTTTATTTTAGATACAGGGGGTATATGTGCAAGTATGTCACTTAAGGATTTGTGTGATGCTGAGGTTTGGGGTACAGATCCCATTATCCAGGTAGTGAGCATATGTAGTTTTTCAACCTGTCCAGCCCTCATGCCTCTACCCTGTAGGAATCCAAAATATCTATTGTTCCCATATTTATACCCATGGGTGCTCAATGATTAGCTCCTGCTTGTGAGAACATATAGTATTTAGTTTTCTATCCTTGAAATAATTTGCTTATGATTATGGCCTCTAGCTCCATTCATGTTGCTGCAAGGGACATAATTTCATTATTTTTCATGGATGTATTATATTTCATGGTGTGTATGTATCACATTTTCTTTATCCAATTTACCATTGAAGGGCACCTGGGTTAATTCTAGCTTTTGTTGTTGAAAAACAGCACTGGGATAACTGGTCAGCTGTATGCAGAATATTGAAGCTGTATCCCTACCTTTCACTATATATAGATATTAACTCAAAATGGATCAAAGATTTAAATGTAAGACCTCAAACTACAAAATTCCTTGAAGCAAATACATAAAATATTCTTCTTGACATTGGCCTTGGCAAATAATTTTAGGTTACATCATAACAATCAATTGCAACCAAACCAAAAGTACACAAGTGGAACCTAATTTAACTAAAGAGTGTCTGCACAGCAAAGGAAATGTTCAACAGACAAACAGACAACCTTCAGGATGAAATAGTATATTTGCAAACTATGCATCTGACAAAGGTCTAATATCCATATTCTATAGGAAACGTAAAAAATCAACAAGAGAAAACAAATAACCCTGTAAAAGCAAGGGCAAAGTACATGAGCAGGCACTTCTGAAAAGAAAACAGAGAAGAGGCCAACAAATATATTTTAAAAATGCTCAGCATCACGAATCATTAAATAAATGCAAATTGAAACCACAATGAGATACCATCTCACAGCTATCGGAATTGCTATTATTAAAAAGTCAAAAAACAACAAATGTTGATGAGGTTGCAGAGAAAAGGGAATGTTTTACCACTGTTGGTGGGAATGTCAATTAGCTCAGCCAATGTGGAAAGCAGACTGGAGATTTCTCAAATAACATAAGATAGAAATATTGTTTTACCCACAGATCCCAGTATTCCCACTATTTTTGAAAACAAAAAAATATATATATCATTCTACAAAAAAAGACGCATGCACTTGACATAAATTTTTTAGCAGGATGATATATTTATCATTTGCCTTTCTTTCATTCTCCATTTTAATTAATCTTCGAGTCCCGGCATTTCTACATTATATCTCTCAAAAACATTCACTATCACCAATTTATTGCAAGTCACTATTAGTAGTATCTGTCACCTAATCTAAAGATAAAAACCTCTGACAGGTTTGCAAGTATCTACCACATTTATTCAAAGCTGTTTTCTATAAATTAATCACCTCCTAGCCTGAACATTCTGAAATAATTATCTTCACTGCTTGCAATAAAGACTTTTTCCTTTAATATGATTTTCAAAGCTCGATCATAAGACAGACTATCTCTTATTTCCTGTATTGCCTCACACCATGCTTCATACATCTGTACCATCTAATAACAATGGATTTTCTGTCCTTTGGCTAATCATGTCCCCTCTTATCAGAGGACAAGAGTATATGCTATTTTCTCTCCCTGGATAGCTCTTTATAAATAATTTGAATTGTTTAGCACTATTAACTCACTAGATATAACACAAATAAATAAGCTTATTCCTTAGATTCCTTTTTATAAGCCAAGAGATTAATATATTTGTGTTCTTCAGTGACCACAAACTTTAAGTTAAAAATCTCAATTAAGTGGTAAATTGACTTAATAGAGGCAAGTATTTGTTTTTAAGAAATTATTCTAAAAATATATATTTTAAAAAATATCTATGAAGTAAATTCAAGAAGGCATTCAGATAATTTTAACTCTCTTCCTGGAATCAGAGACTCAAGGTAATATTTATTGTCTTCACAGCTGAAGATAATTCCTAGTAATTCCTATTTATAAACCCCCATCAAAGTTTCTAGGTTTTGAGGTGCTCTACTTAGGAACTATTATTCTCCTTTTAGTAAAGTTGCTTAGAATAATCCATGCATGCAGTGATGTGCAGAGCATAAATACTTACTAGAACTTTACTAAAAGAAACAACAGTCTACCTAAGAGAGTTTCAAATTATTTGGTATACACATATTGTTTAGTCATTTTCTCACTTTCTCTGTATATATATGTATGTATATATACATACATATACACAGTGTATATAGACACCATGTATACATATACATATATGTATATATATGTATACATTTGGGTCAGTTCCAAGTCTTTGCTATTGTGAATATTGCTGCAATAAACTTACGTGTGCATGTTTCTTTATAGCAGAATGATTTATGATCCTTTGGGTATACACCCAGTAATGGGATTGCTGTGTCAAATGGTATTTCTAGTACCAGATCTTTGAGGAATCGCCACACCGTCTTCCACCATGGTTGAACTAGTTTACCATGTAAACTTGTGTATATGTATATCTGTATACATGTGTCTATATACACTGTGTATATAATTTATATATTTCTGTATGTAAAATTTATAAATGTCTATATAATTTATATGTATAACTTACTGCTCTCATTCTATTAATTTTGGGGTATAGTGTTAAAATAGAATGGCTACTTGTTTGCATAACTTTTTTATTCCTTTTTAGGTTGTGCTTCTACACAGGAAGCACAGATAAACTATCTTAGAATATCTACGTATGTCATTTAAGTCTTTAATCCATCTTGAATTAATTTTTATTAAAGTGTAAGGAAGGGATCCAGTTTCAGCTTTCTACATATGGCTAGCCAGTTTTCCCAACACCATTTATTAAATAAGGAATCCTTTCCCCATTTTCTGTTTTTGTTAGGTTTGTCAAAGATCAGATGGTTGTAAATGTGTGGTGTTATTTCAGAGGGTTTTGTTCTGTTCCATTGGTCTATATCTCTGCTTTGGTACCAGTACCATGCTGTTTTGGTTACTGTAGCCTTGTAGTATAGTTTGAAGTCATGTAGTGTGATTTCTCCAGCTTTGTTCTTTTGGCTTAGGATTGTCCTGGCAATGCAGATTCTTTCTTGGTTCCATATGAACTTTAAAGTAGTTTTTTTTCCAATTATTTGAAGAAAGGCATTGGTAGCTTGATGGGGATGGCATTGAATATATAAATTACCTTGGGCAGTATGGCCATTTTCACGATATTGATTTTTCCTATCCATGAGCATGGAATGTTCTTCCATTTGTTTGTGTCCTCTTTTATTTTGTTGAGCAGTGGTTTGTAGTTCTCCTTGAAGAGGTCCTTCACATCCCTTGTAAGTTGGATTCCTAGGTATTTTATTCTCTTTGAAGCAGTTGTGAATGGGAGTTCACTCATGATTTGGCTCTCTGTTTGTTTGTTATTGGTATATAGGAATGCTTGTGATTTTTGCACATTGATTTTGTATCCTGAGACTTTGCTGAAGTTGCTTATCAGCTTAAGGAGATTTTGGGCTGAGACGATGGGGTTTTCTAAATATACAATCATGTCATCTGCAAACAGGGACAATTTGACTTCCTCTTTTACTAATTGAATAATCTTTCTTTCTTTCTCCTGCCTGATTACCCTGGCCAGAATGTCCAACACTATGTTGAACAGGAGTGGTGAGAGAGGGCATCTCTGTCTTGTGCCAGTTTTCAAAGGGAATGCTTCCAGTTTTTGCCCATTCAGTATGATATTGGCTGTGGGTTTCTCATAAATAGCTCTTATTATTTTGAGATACATCCCATCAATACCTAGTTTATTGAGAGTTTTCAGCATGAAGGGCTGTTGAATTTTGTCCAAGGCCTTTTCTGCATCTATGGAGATAATCATGTGGTTTTTGTCTTTGGTTCTGTTTATATGATGGATTATGTTTATTGATTTGTGTATGTTGAACCAGCCTTGCATCCCTGAGATGAAGCCAACTTGATTGTGGTGGATAAGGTTTTTGATATGCTGCTGGATTTGTTTTGCCAGTATTTTGTTGAGGATTTTCCCATCAATGCTCATCAGGGATATTTGTCTAAAATTCTCTTTTTTTGTTGTGTCTCTGCCAGACTTTATTATCAGGATGATGCTGGCCTCATAAAATGAGTTAGGGAGGATTCCTTCTTTTTTATTGATTGGAATAATTTCAGAAGGAATGATACCAGTTTCTCTTTGTGCCTCTGGTAGAATTCAGCTGTGAATCCGTCTGGTCCTGGACCTTCTTTGGTTGGTAGGCTATTAATTATTGCCTCAATTTCGGAGCCTATTATTGGTCTATTCAGTGATTCAACTTCTTCCTGGTTTAGTCTTGGGAAGGTGTATGTGTCCAGGAATTTATCCATTTCTTCTAGATTTTCTAGTTTATTTGCATAGAGGTGTTTATAGTATTCTCTGATGGCAGTTTGTTTCTGTTTCTGTGGGATGGGTGGTGATATCCCCATTATCATTTCTTATTGTGTCTACTTGATTCTTCTATCTTTTCTTCTTTATTAGTCTTGCTAGTGGTCTATCAATTTTGTTGATACTTTCAGAAAACCAGCTCCTGAATTCATTGATTTTGTGAAGGGTATTTTGTGTCTCTATCTCCTTCAGTTCTGCTCTGATCTTAGTTATTTCTTGCCTTCTGCTAGCTTTTGCATGTGTTTGCTCTTGCTTCTGTAGTTCTTTTAATTGTGATGTTAGGGTGTCCTAAAACCATAAAAACCCTAGAAGAAAACCTAGGCAATACCATTCAGGACATAGGCATGGGCAAGGACTTCATGACTAAAACACAAAAAGCAATGGTAACAAAAGCCAAAATTGACAAAAGGGATCTAATTAAACTAAAGAGCTTCTGCACAGCAAAAGAAACTACCATCAGAGTGAACAGGCAACCTACAAAATGGGAGAAAATTTTTATAATCAACCCATCTGACAAAAGGCCAATATCCAGAATCTACAAAGAACTTAAACAAATTTACAAGAAAAAATCATCCAGAATCTACAAAGAACTTAAACAAATTTACAAGAAAAAATCAACAACCCCATCAAAAATTGGTCAAAGGATATGAACAGATACTTCTCAAAATAAGACATTTATGCAGCCAACAGACACATAAAAAATGTTCATCATCACTGGCCATCAGAAAAATCAAATTAAAACAACAATGAGATACTATCTCACACCAGTTAGAATGACGATCATTAAAAAGTCAGGAAACAACAGGTGCTGGAGAGGATGTGGAGAAATAAGAACACTTTTACACTGTTGGTGGGACTGTAAACTAGTTCAACCATGGTGGAAGATGGGGTGGCAATTCCTCAAGGATCTGGAACTAGAAATACCATTTGACACAGCAATCCCATTACTGGGTATATACCCAAAGGATCATAAATCATTCTGCTATAAAGAAACACGCACACGTAAGTTTATTGCAGCAATATTCACAATAGCAAAGACTTGGAATTGACGCAAATGTCCATGAATGATAGAATGGATTAAGAAAATGTGGCACATATACACCATGGAATACTATGCAGCCATAAAAAAGGATGAGTTCTTGTCCTTTGTAGGGACATGGATGTAGCTGGAAACCATCATTCTCAGCAAACTATGGCAATAACAGAAAACCAAACACCGCATGTTCTCATTCATAGGTGGGAACTGAACAATGAGATCACTTGGACTTGGGAAGGGGAACATCACACACTAGGGCCTGTCGTGGGGTAGGGGGAGGGAGGAGGAATAGCATTAGGAGATATACCTCATGTAAATGATGAGTTAATGGGTGCAGCACACCAACATGTCATATGTATACATATGTAACAAACCTGCATGTTGTGCACATCTACCGTAGAACTTAAAGTATAAAAAAAAAAAAAAGAATACCTGAGTTTGTCAGTAATACAAACGTGAATTCTGGAAGTTACAGCCACTGTTGTATGGTTGTTTCATTGTTATAATTATTTTTTCAGAAATCAAAGTTCTAATAAATTTTTCGTCTCTAGGACAAATATCGTGAGGTCTGTGTGCTTGCAGTAACCAGTATACACTAAGAAATTCAAACATATATGTTACTTAGTTATATTTTGGAATATGTAAAAAGTGATGGGACAAAAATTTGTGTATAGTTTTCATTATTGAATGTTGTGAAAACATTAAAGGAAACATTAATAATGTGAATGACATAAAATACATTTCAAAATTTAAAGATATCTTTCAAACTATACTTTTTGACAAATAATAAAAATTATTTTTGATATTTTCATAAATTGAGTTTTCACTGATATCTTTATCCATTTTGTGTTGCTATAAAATATCAGAGATTAGGAAATTAAAAAAATAGAAGAAACCTATATCTCATGGTTCTGAAAGCTAGGACGTCCAATGTCGATGTTCCTTTATCTGTTGAGGGCCTTTTTTGCTGCATCATACCAAGGTATAAGGTGAAAGGTCAAGACAGTATGCATGAGAAAGAGAAAGAAAGAAGGCCTACCTTAACTTTTCACCACGAAACCATTCCCATGATGACTTATTTACTCCATCTCTAGTGACATTAAGCTATTCATGAGGGCTTATGACCTAATAACATCTTAAAGATCCCACTTCTCAACACTGTTGCATTGGAAATTAAGTTTCCAACACAGGAAATTTCCAAAACAGGTTTAAACCATAGCATTTTCTCTTGACACTCCAAATTTATGTTCTTATCTTATGCAAAATGTATTCATTCCGTCCCATTTGTCTCAAAGTCAACTTATTCCAGCATCCACTCAAAAGTCCACATCCAGTTTCTCATCTGAGTCAGATATGGGTGAGAGTCTAGGCAGTATTCATTCTGAGGCAAATTCCTCTCCATCTGTGAAATTAACAAGTTATGTGCTTTCCAAATACTAATACAGGCATAAGGTATAAATTACTATCTTAGTCTGGGGTTTTTGTTGCTATAACAGAATACCACAGACTCATTTATAAAAACTATGACTGACTGCAGTGGCTCACACCTGTAATTCCATTATTTTGGGAGGCCAAGGCAGGGGAACTGCCTAAGACCAGGAGCTTGAGATCAACCTGAGAAACAAAGTGAGACCCCATTTCTACAAAAAAAATTGCTGGATATGGTGGTATACCCCTGTATTCCTAGCTGCCTGGAATGCTGAGGTGGAAGAATTGCTTGAGCCCAGGAGTCTGAGGCTGCTATGATCGATGATGATGATTCTGCCACTGCACTCCAGCCTGGGCAACACAATGAGACTCTGTTTTAAAATAAGTAAATACATAATTAAAATTAAAAATTAGAAGTTTATTTGTCTCATGCTTCTGGTGTCTGGGAAGTTTAAGACATAGGGGCCACTTCCAGTGAGGCTTTCTTGATGCCTCATAACATGGCAGAAGGTATGACATGATGAGAGAGGGTGACAGCGTGAGAAATAGAGAGGAGATTGGACTAAACTCAACCTTTTATCAGGAATTCACTCCTGCAATAATTAGCCGACTTCCACAATAGTGTCGTTTATCCATTCATGAGGGCAGTGCTCTCATTACTTAATCATCTCTTAAAGTTGCCATATCTCAAAATTGTTAAAATGGCAATTAAATTTAATACAACTTTTGGAGAAGACATTCAAACCATAGCAATTCTCATTGCAAAAGGGAGCAATAGGCAAGAAGAAAAGGTTCATAGGCCCCAAGTAATTCCAAAGTCTAACAGCAAAAATGGCGTTAAATGTTAAAATGTTAGAATAATCTCCTTTAACTCCATATTTTGCATTCTGGCCACACTGGAGCAGGTTGTGTGTCCCTAAGACCTCAGGCAGCCCTACGCCTATGGCTTTACTGGGCTCAGACCACACAGAATCTATCATGAATTGAAATCTGCTGCCTGAAGCTTTCCCAGGCTGGAATTGCATGCTAGTGACTCTATAACACAATTCTGAAGTCTTGGGGGTTGCCTCACTCCCATGGATCAATTAGGAATTACCCTAATGGGAACTCTCTGCCAGGGTCTTGCCTCTATACCTCTGATGGACTTTATCCTAGTTGGGGTTCTCTGTGGTGACTCTGCCCCTGAAAAGGGTCCACTGCCTGTGTGTCTAGTTTATCTCATACATTCTTTGAAATCTAGATGGAGGCTGCCAAGGCCCTACAGCTCCTGAACTCTGCCTGTCTGCAGAGTCAGTGCAATGTGAATATTACCAAAGTGCCCTTCAGAGCTACAGAATAAGCTGAACTCTTGCAAACTCAAGCAACAGCTGGGGCATCTGAGGAGCACCGTGACCCTGAAGTAGGAAGCAGAGTCCTGTGGCAGCTCTGAGCATCAAACACCGAGGTGTGGAGGGCACTTTTCTGGAAATTTTGCCCTCAGAATCCTAGTTTGCCTTGAAGATCTCTGAAATGGCTAAGGGGTCATTCTCCCTTGTTTTGAGGAAGGGACACTGGCTTCCTTCTATTTATATTAATTGTTTTAGCAAAAGAACACTTTGCCACACTCAGTATTCTCTCTTAAAAGTGCTTTTAAAATCTTTAAGTGGCCATGCTCAAAGTTTTCCAAATCTTTTTATTCTGTTTTCCCTTTAATCATAATTTCTGTCTTTATGATATTTACTTTTACTTTCATTTTACTGTAAGTAGCCAAAAGAAGCCATGAAGAACCTTGAATGCTTTGTTGCTTAGATATGTCTTCTGCCAGATACCCTAGCTCACCACTTTTAAATCCTGCCTTCCATAAAGGTCTTAGGCATGGGCAAAATTCAATGATGTCATTGCCACTTCATGAGAAGAATAGCCTTTACTCCAGTTTTAAATAAAATATTAATATTTTCCATCTGAGACTTCATCAGTATGTTCTTTACTGTTCATAGTTCTACAAACCTTCTGATATTGACTACTTAAGTAAACTCAAAGAAGTCCCAGACTTCCCCTACAGTGTTTTTTTTTCTTCTGAGCCCTCATCAAAGTTACCCTTAATGCATTATTTGTGACATTATAGAATGGTTCTAGCCTGGTTCTACAAATTTTTCCATTCTCTAGTCATTATTCATTGCTAAAGTCACATCCACATTTTCCAGTATTTGTTGTAGCAACAGCCCTATTTTTAAATACCAATTTTCTGCCTTATTTTGTCATACCAATTTGGTGTTGCTATAACAAATACAAGAAACTGGGTAATTTATAGAGAGGATACATTTATTTCTCATGGTTCCAAAGGTTAGGAAGTTCAATACCAAAGTGGTGGCATCTGGTGAGACACTCTTGTTTCATTATCTCATCATAGAAGGCAGAAGGGAAAGAGAGTGCACTTAAGAGTGAAGGTGAAAGAAAGAGGGAGTAAGAGAGGAAATGGCCTGAATTCATCCTTTTATCAGGAACCCAGCCCCACAAAAACTAGTCCACTTCCTCTATAATGTTATTCTAGAGGGCAGAGCCCTTATGACTTTAACATCTTGAAGGTCCTAACTCTCAACACTCTTGCTTGGAGATTAAGTTTCCAACACACAAACTTCTGGGGAGACATTTAAGCGATAGCAACTTATGTTAGTATTTTCTTTCCTTTATTTTTAATCTTCATAATCATTGTTTTATTTCAAAATTTGTGTGAATATTTAAATTAATTACTCTTAAATACAAATGGTCTCATATTTCTTCTCTGTCTTATCTTTATTCTTTTCATAACCCAATTTCCCTAATCAAATATTTTTTACCACTTATTTTTTCCTTACATTTGAAACATCCCCTCTTTTTGGTGTTTCTACTTATTAGAGAAGACAGAAAAAAATTAAAAGACATTATTCACATGCTCACATGCTCCTCCCACCACTTTACCCATTTACATAAATTCATGTCTTTATTTTCTGTTCTTTTGTTTATTTCTAAAGAGAAATGTTAATTAAGAGAAATCTGTCTACTCGTTCAGTAGATCTCATTTTTTTCTTATGCAAAAGCAATGTCAGAAATTTTTCTCATTCATGTGCATGACTTTTCAGCAAAACACCTCAAAATAAGATTATGTCTACATCTATTATTTTGATTCATCTTCTTCATTTTTCTGTTGACGCTAGTTAAATCTAGCTCTTGCCAAAATACAGTTTTTTCAAGTTTAACCCTTACTTCCAATAGCTAAGATCCAGTCTTCATCTTACTTGATCTTGCTTCAATATTCCCTTACTGGGAACTATTTGCTCTTACTTGCACCCCATTGCATCTTAGTTATTCTTATGTTGTGTTTGATGTTCTAAGTGTCTAAGTTTCTCTTAGCTGGTTTCTCTTAGTCTCTTGACACATAAAAGTCTTAGTGTTCCAGACTACTTCTTAATCAGAACTTTCTCTAGTAGTGACATATAGTATTGTGTGGGCTTAAAGGCCATTTGTAAGGCTATTTTCTCATTAAAATGCAAACTCCTATATATAATGCCCTCTTAACGTCTTCCCTTGTATTAAGCTCAGCTCTATCAAGTCCTAAACAAAAATCCTGGTCTGGTCTTTTCATCAGAAAATAGCTCCCCTACAGAAATCTCAGCTTAGTTAGTGCCAGCTCAAGCCACAATCTAAAATCATTCTTCTGGATCACTTACTTGCAATTCTGACTGTCACTAAATATTATTCCTTCTACCTTTAAATTGTATGTAGAAAATGTCACTTCTTCCTTTACAACCTGGTCATCATCATCATTATCTGTCACCTTGGATTTTTGTGATAGCCCCCTGGACCTCTCATCTCTGCCCTCTTCACTATAGTTCACTCTCAACACAATGGCCAATGTGAATTTTTTAAACCTCTTGAACATTACTGTCTTTTCAAAAGTTTGAAGCAACTAACCAGGTCACTTAGAGAAAAAAAAAGTGTTTCTTTTCTTTTTTTTTTTTTTTGCCAATAAAAAAAATGCCCACTAGATGATAAACTGGATTCACACCTAATACCACTATTCTGATGACGTCTGCTACCATTCTTCTCCAAGAATCCAGTTTTGATGCACTGGCTTCCTTGAACCTATTAGATATGTTCTGATCTGATGTAGATTGTTTTCACTTTGCTTAGAACACACTTCATTAGATATACACATGGATTGCCTCTTCAGTTTTTCAGAAATCTCTCTACAGTCACACACACACACACACACACATATGCACATGCACATACACATGGAGAGAGAGAGACAGACAGAAAAAGAAAGGGGGGAGATACAGGGAGGGAGGGAGAGAAGAGAGGAGTGGGGAGGAAGGATATTTAAATAAATACACACTGCCGTAACAGAGTGTCTTGTTTTCAAAAAGTTCTTTTTGTCTCTCTTTTCCTTTTCTGACCATTCCTTGTTTTGCCTTTAATAATGAGAGAATAGTCTTTGCTGTTCTTCTTTCCTCCAGGCACCCCCTTGCACACTGTTTCTCCTAACTAATTTTGTGTTTGTTTAGAGGTTCCAGATATTAAATCTTGAAACAATTCAGGCCATTATAGTATCCTGAATCCCAACCTAGGGATTTCTTCAAGGCTACATTTAATTTACAGCACAGCTGTACCCGGGATGATGCCAGCCCATTCACCAGATGTGGCAACAGCTCAAGACAGTCATTGGAACAAGTCATACAGATTGGCAACCCTTTATCACTCCTGCCTGCTTATTAGGCTGAGCTCCCTTTCTTAAGCCCTTATCCTTGACCCAAAGAGCTGAAATAGTTCCAATAGGGCACAATCCTCAAGTATTTCCCCACTGCTCACTCTGGAAATAAAGTCACTGTCCTTTCACTACACTTTGTACTTTTTATTGGCTTTGCAAGCAGTGAGCAGCCGAGCCTGCACTCAGTTACAATGCTACAAATACTAATTTGTTTCATTTTATTTTTATTTCAGCTGGGGTTTACATGAATGAACTAGGTAGGTTCTACGCATTTCCATATTACATTATTAAGAGTAGAAAGGAATAAATGTGACTTCAAAAATATTGTTCAATCAAAATCAAAAGCTGGGAGAAAATAATGCTGGAATTTCTTTTTTCATATATAGTGTGGAAATCTGGCTAATCCAATACCAACACAACCTGTTAATAGGATAAAGCTGAGATTTTTGCTTAAGGGAAAATGCCACCTCACAAAGCTTTGGTGGTGTCTATAGGAAAAAGATGAGAATTAATTAAGAATTTTAAGTTTGATTTAAGGCCGGTTTTTCAATGTGGTGATCAGGATTAGGTAAGAAATACATACAATACTTCAGAAGTGATAGAAACAGCAAGAAGAGGACTTTGAGAAAAGTATTAAAATAATCTTAGGGTGTAATCCATTTGTTGACACTTTCTATTAAAAAGCTGATGGTTTTTCAAGGAGTTCCTGTAACAAGTCATAGAATCACTGCTAGGGCAGGACATTCTTAGAAGATAAAGTAAATATTAATAAAAACAGTGGAACAGCAAAACAGTGTCAAAGTGAAGAGTAAGGTATAGTTTAGATTATCAGAGTCCAGCTTGAGTATGGGATTACCCAGTTTTGAGGAATTGGTTCTTGATGATTTCAGTCTAGTTTCTTTTTATCTAAGTGATGAGAAGTTACCCAGTTTACTGGATTCCTAGAATCACTAATCTTTAAGTAAATGTAACTCTCTCTTCTATGTACTTTTAATCCCTTTGGAGGTTTTCTCCACATTCTCAAAACTTTTTTTTTTACTCTGTATTCTATGTGTTTCCCAAATTAGTATTTATAATATTTTGATTAAAAGAAATCTAATTTTTACAACATAGTTAAATATTCTTAAATTTATAGATCACAAAATATACAGTTATTCAATTATTCATGATAATGTATCAAAATATGTTTTATCTTTCATTTTATGAACTGTTTCTCAATACATGCTTATTCATTATCAAATAAATGTTATATTTATGTAAAGTACATTAAAGAGTTGAAATAATTACCTGTGAAATTGAGACATGCATATTTTAATAAAGAAGACTTCTAGAATATGTTTTTTCTTTTCTATTTTTTATTTGTCTGTTTCAGGAAAATAAGATGCTCCATTATACCAATGTTGTTCTTCTACTTCTTCCCTTATCCCCTCTCCTTGGTTATAGAAAGTTTCAATTATTTTATATTTTAAAAGAGGGACAATTGAACTTACTGAGAAATGTTTGCTCTATTCTTGAATCTTTAAGGGAAGGGATATTAAGCTAGTGGTATATCTGATGCAGGTGTTAAAAGAGTTACTTAAGAAGCAGACTCTAAATATAACTACAATGGGCCAAACTTTGCAGTCATGTATGAGAACAGAAACATCTCTTTATACCCAAGCATGCACACACAAAAGCCTTATATATTTATTTGCCATTTTCTCATTAGAACTGTTTAGATGAAGTACTAATTTGTCACCCATCTCAAAACCATTACACTTACTGAAAGAATCCTACAAAGGATACCACAGAACTGTTAAGGCAATATTATATAATCAAAATTATTTTTGAAATCCCGCCAGAAAATAACCCCTACAGAATTTTGAATTCAATTTTGGTAATTATTTTAATTATGGAAAAATGATCATTTCTATTTTGGGGCAATATTCAAATATTATTCAGAAATAAGTCTAGAGAAGAAGAAAAATAATTAAGAGGCTTAATACTATATCATTTGAAAATAGTGTAAGCAATTGATAAACTCTAAAATTGTTTCGAACAAATAAATATTATTGAAATAAATATATAGACTTTCAGGGTGAATATTTTCAGGAATATTTTACTTTGAGCTACATAATTTCTAATTGATAGCCAATCTAGTGACACTGCTTTTATATTTCACTACTTTATTTCTTCAGAAAAGTCTCTTTGTGAAGAAAATTAAAAAATAGTAAAAATAGTTTTAATACTGTTTCTCTGCAACTGAGAATAATAAACTGGCAGAGAAAAATTATATTTGAATTATTTTTTCAAATTTTATGAAAGTGAGATTCACACACACACACATGATTTCACTAGATACAAGATTAGGTCATAAAACATTTTATAAATAGGAATTTTGACTTCATTAAATAAGACCATTCAAATATGATAAAAAACTAAGGCTATATGTTGAAGTTATATAAGCAAGGTAGAGTTGATGCTGCAATGAACTATGTGTATTAGAGCTGAAAAACCACTTAACCTCTCTGGACTTTATAGCAAATTAATACAATTCTCCCTGATTGTACAGTAATAAAATGCAAGTTCTTCTTACTTCACTGGCTTTGTAATGGCCAAATTAGATAATATATTTGTAAAAGCTTTGTACATCATAAAGGTTTTCCCAAACAGGTATTCTTCATCTACTTCATGCGGTTTTCACCTTATAAAATTTCTCCATCTCAACTCTTTAGGGTTTGGCCTGTCTTAACTCGAATCTTATTTTGCCTCCAGTTTTTTTTTTCTCCAATATGAAACTGCTTTGTTAGAGCAATATATTTAATTATTTAAGACACTGCAGAAAACCATTCGGCTCTTGAGAATCAAGTCTATACGATATTCCTGGAAGATGAACAATGGAAGGCACTTCTGTCATAAAAATCACGATTCACGCATTAGGCTGCGCATTTTTGTCTGTAATTTTTTACTCTTTCTCACAACATCAAGACCTATTTTTCTCCTGAAAATGTCAGTCCCATATTTCTTCCTTTGTTGAAAGATTACCAGTGTCCCAGTTTCACAAAGTTATGCAATTATAATGAAGAATCCATTTACTTCCCAGTAATTGGAGTTCAGACATTGCTGTGGGAATAAAAGCAAGGCTTACAGTTCATAGTAAAGAACAAAAACCTATCATACAGCTTGTGCCAAAAGGGTAGAATGCTACTTGGCCTCAGTGACACTCTGAACATCAGTGTAGAATTTTAATTGCTGCTTGCCTTCTTTCTAATAATAATAATAATAAAAAGGCCGTGTTCTAAACATTTTTCAATAGATTTAATTCTAAACTAAATTAAGACTCCACAGTATGATTTAAGTTGGCATAGCTAATGTTTCATGCCAGAAAAAGAAGCAATATATAGGTAACATTGTGCAGTTATGTAGTACGTGTAGTAACTGGTATCATGAGTGTCATTAAAATCAATTCAGTTACATTATGAAACTAATAATTTATGACAGAAACATCACTAATAATGAGTGTTATATGATCTATTTTATCTCCTTATAGGCACATACTTCTTTTTAATGATCAAGAAAGTACCTGTGTTGGTTCACACTATTACCAGTGTCCCAAAGTCACTTATAATTCATTCCCTCACCAGAAGAAGAGATTTGTTGTTTATGGTGAAAGTCATCTGCAAGCAAAGACTCTATAGAATTGTTCTGCTGGCCATTCCTTCGAAAATCTGTCACTCTAAAATTCATGCGCAGATACAAACCAAATGCTTTATAAGTTTCTCCTTAAAACTTTTCTGAAATCAACTTACTAAACTTTAGATATGTATCAGTCATTCCTGCACAAATAATGTACCTACCAGCTCTCACATCTTTGTTCTGCCCACCCAATTATTAGATCTTATTTTATTTTCTATTTGCTCAACCTCAGAAGCAATTCAGATTCACATCTTTAACAATGTGAACTTTTGCAGGCAACTACTCACTTAGCTCCAGCAAGAGTGCTTTCTATGGGATCTGCCTAATTTATTCAAATATCCCTTAGGTGTAGGTCATTTTTTCCTATTTATGAATACATGTATTCATTCTAGCACCTACAGTGTTGCAACCATGCTAATAATTTTATCAGAATAGTGCCAGTCAGTTCAAAGACAAACTCCATTCTCTAGGTAAATCCCTTTCTCTTCTCAATCTAAACAGCTGCTCTGTTACTACTCGCAAATGTATTGCCCCTCTTCTTATGTCTGGTTTATTCTTACTCCTGCAATCTTCAGGTCACATTGATACTCTTGGAAATAAACCTGGCTACACAGTATAAAGAAGTGTATTTAGGTCTCTTATTTCCTTTTTCACATCATAAAACATTCCTATCCTCTTGTTTTTCCAGAAAGCATTCTTAACAATAACCTACTTCACAAAATATTATTCTTTCCCCTCCTGATCATCTGGTTATCTTGACTGAAAATTTTTCACTGCACACATGCTATTGACAAGAGCTGCATAATATATTCCAGCGGGAGATATATATATACATAAATTGACAAATCATAATTGTAGAGATTTATGGGGCACAAAGCTAGGTTTTGATATATGTATACAATGTGAAATGATTAAATTAACCTAATGAACGTATTCACTAATATAACTTTTTGTAGTAAGACATTTGAAATTTACTATCTTAGTTATTTTGAAGTGTTCAGTACATTATTATTGACTGAAATGAATGTGCTGTACAATGCATCTCAAAACTTATTTGTCTTTGTTCACTAAAACTTTGTGGTCCTTCGACCAACAACTTTCCATTCTTTTCTTTCCCCCCATCCTCAATCTCTGGTAACCATCATTCTACTCTCTACTTCTAAGAATTTAAAATTTTTAGATTCCACATACACGTGAGATAATGTGATATTTGTCTTTACGTGCCTGGCTTATTTCTTAGCATAATGTCCTCCAGGTTCATCCATGTTATTTCAAATGTCAGTAACTCCTATTTCCTATTTTTCAAAAGCTGAATAATAGCATTTTATTTATTGATACCACACTGTCTTTATTTATTCATCTGTTAATGAATATAGTTTTATTTTATATCTTGGATATTGTGAATGACGCTGCAATGAGCAAGGAGCGCAGATATCCTTTTGACACTTCAATTTCAATTCTTTTGGATCTATACCCAAAAGTGGGATTGCTGGCTTGTATAGGAGTTCTATTGTTTTTATATATATATATATATATATATATATATATGGAACCTTCACACCATTTTTTCATAGTGAATGTACTATTTTACGTTCCTACCAACAGTGTGGGAGTTCCCACCAACAGTGTACAAGAGTTCACGTTTCTTCACATTCTCACCAACACTTGTTATCTTTCATCTGACTTTTATTCACTATTATACTGGTGGTCCAGCAACCAAGATAAGACAAGAGAAAAAACAAATACATTACAAGGGAAGACATAAAATAATTGTTATTTGCAGATAACATGCTCTTCAGTGTAGAAAATATTAAAGAAAATAAAAAAGTCCTATTAGAATTAATAAGCAGGTTTAACAAAATCACATGAGTGCAGCCACATGTCAAAGATAATTAAATTATACATTCTAAAGGAGCCCTTTTTATTCTATGTAGAATTTTAACTCAATAAAGCTTAGTTTTAGAGTAACTGCAATACCACAGAAACCAATATTTGTGAAAACAGATATAGATTTATAACGTATTCTGATCTATTATAAGAGTCAATCTGGAAGAAAAGATATTACACAGATTACACAGAGTGGCCATATTTTAGGCCCTTTGCTATCTTGCTCTCAAACTTGAAATGTTATCCCATCACTTCCTTGTCTTAAGTCTCTACCTCATTCCTCAGTAACTTCCTATTACTTACTCCTGGGTAATATATCCCATTTAAATATGTGTATTAGAAAATAATTTGGTCCACATTAGTTTAATAATTTTATAAGGAAATGAAACAAAGGAACCATTTTAATTCAAAATTTTGAGAACACAAATTTTTAACATAATATTTTGCTATTTGTATAACATAAAAGCATCTTATTTTCCAATAGAAGTAGAAGTAATTGCAGAAGAGTTAATTTTACAATAGAAACAATTACAATAGATTTCCCATTAGAAGAAACTATTATAGGAAGCAACTATTGTAATTTTCTAGGAGAATTAATTACAATGGTAAAATTAAGTTGGCTAAAATAGATAAAATTATAACTTAATTCCAAAAAATAAGCTAACTAAATAAAGCACTGTCAACTTTGAAGGAATAATCTAAATAGAAATACAGGGCATAATTTGCCCCTGACTTATGATGATTCAACTTAAGATTCTTTCTTTAATCTTATTATTATTATTTTTTTACTTTATAATGGTGCAAAAGTAGAAATCATAATTTAAATTTTGAATTTAGATTTTTCTAGGCTAGTGATATGTGATATAATACTCTTTTGTGATGCTGGACCATGGCAGCCAGCCGCAGCTCCCAGTCAGCAATGCAATCCCAAGAATCAACAACAGATTCTCGACAATGTCTTATGTTGCCAGTCAATTTTGTTCAACTGTAGGGTAATGTAAGTGTTCTGAGCATTTTTAAGGTTGCCTAGGATAAGCTATGATACTTGGAACGTTAGTTGTGTTAAATGTATTTTTGATTTTGAGTATTTTCAATGTACAATGGGTTTATTCAGTTTATTTACCACCCCACTGTAAGTCATGGAGCATATACATAGGATTTAAAATAAATTTTGAGAATATTAGGTTGAACAAAAGAAAGCAGACTCAAGAAAGTATGTTTTTGTAATTCCATTAATATAATATTCTAGAACCAGCAAATCAGTGTATTCGTAGAAGTGGGTTACATGCAAAGTGACTGGAGTATACTTTTAGAGATGATGAAAATATTGTATATTTTTGTTGTGGTGTTGGTTATACAAATGTCTATGTTTGTCAGAACTCACCCAATTTTAAATTTTCAATAGATGTATTTGTGTTATGGAAGTAGTCCTCAAAATTTTGAATTAACCTTGATAACATGTTTTGGATAATATTTTGAGGTGCTATTGATGCATTTTAAAAAGGTTTAAGTAAATAGTGAGAGGTATCATATTTATCTATTTGAAGTTGGAAACTATTTCTGAAGTTGGAATGCACACTCAACAAAATCCTTTTTCTTTTCAAGGAAATACAATTTGTGTTGTGCTAAAATATCATAACACATATGCAGGTTTGTGTATTTTGTTGCAGGTGTGTGGCAACATAAACTCTCATTTTTTATTAGTATCAATATAAATTGGCACAAACGTTTTGTAAAAAGATTACATAAGAATACTATTCTGTGATTGATTGACATTAAAATACATGTGGAAAAAGAAAAAAATATAATAGACAAGTGTCACAAAGATAAAAATAAAAGTCGTATTTTTGGACTGTTTCTTTTAGTGCAGAAGTATGATTTCTGACAAAAGTTCCAAGATAAATCAAAGACAAAAGAATAATAAAAATAATATGTATAAAATGAGATTAATGTAACAGAACACAGATCCCAGAAACAAGTCACTCATATAAGAAGTTATGACATAAGGAAGAAACAGGACTACACAGAAGTAGGGAAAAAGAGATCTTCAATAAATGGTAATGAAGCATCATTGCAACCACATTAAGAAACGTTTTACTTCATTAAAAAAAAATAAATTAGAGATTGATTAAAGATGTAAATATGAAATAACAAATGTAAATATTTGGTAAGATAATATTGGAAGTTTTTTTTATTATGTCAGGAAGAGAATAAACAAGTAAAACGGAAAAAGAATGACAGAAAATTTATCTTTTATATTTATGAATTGCTATTTATAAAAAATATCTGGCAGGAAAGTAAAAACAACTTGTGACAGATGGGAAATAGATTTGCACCGCATACAACTGACAAAAATTAAACTAAGACATCTACCACACAACAACGACTATTATAAGTCAATAGGAAGACATATAATCCAGTAGGAAAAATATGTAAAAGATTTTAACAAGATCTTCATGAAAGAAGAAACCTAAATGATCAATAAACATTTCCAAAATGATAAACGTTTTACCTACACAGAGCAGTTAAATCTGAAACACCTCAAATAACATTACACATGCATTGATTTGTCTGTTTTGTTGAGGATAGGAGGCAGCAGGGGTGGAGTTTGTAAACTGGTACAACTGTGTGGAAATATTTTGAAATTGTCTGTTGAATGTGTACAGTGTATGACCAAATAATTCCATGCCTCTTTATACCTTTAGGGGTAATTGTGCATATATGTACTGGGATACATGGACAAGAATGTTATAACTTTATTGTTTGTAACAGAGGTCGCCAACATTTTTGGCACCAGGGACAGGCTCTGTGGAAGACAATTTATCCATGGGTGGGAGTGCTGTAGGGTAGATGGTTTTGGGATAAAATTGTTCCACCTCAGATCATCAAGCATTAGATTCTCATAAGGAGTGTGCAACCTAGATCCCTTTTATATGCAGTTCACCATGGTGGTCACACTCCTATGAAAATCTAATGCCACTCCTGATCTGACAGGAGGTGGAGCTCAGGCAATAATGCTAGCTAGCCTGTGTCTTGTCTTACCTCCTTGTGTGGCCCAGTTCCTAACAGGGGGCCCCAGGGTTGGGGACCCCTGGATTATCATATCTTCCAACCAGAAACAACACATATGCTCATGAAAATTAAAACAAAAAAAGTGTGTGTTATATTGACATACTAAGATACTTTTCAATACTGAAAATAAACCCATTACATTTACATGACTGGACATATATACAACGCTCAATCATGGTATTTAACAAATAATAATTATACTTGGTTCCATTTACATGAAGTTCAAAAATAGGTAAAACTAAACTATATGTTTTACGTAAACTGTTATATTTGGTAAAGCTGCAGAGAAAAGTAAAAGTCATAATGGTGATTATTGATAGTAAAGGCAAAAGATGTGATCGACTAGGGACATTCCACAGAGAGAGAGATAGTTCTAAAATATTCTAGTTTATATCGTTGGATAAAATTGCATAATTGGCTTTATTAATGTTTCCTTTAATCTGAAAATATATGTACAGACTGCACAAAATATATTCTCTATATAATGTTTCATACTTTAAAATGCAGTAGTGATTAAACAGAAATATAAATCAGTTAATATCAATAAATTTTTCTGAATCAAAATATGATTTAAAAAAACTTATATGATATCTCCCTACAAGAGTAAGAAGTTGCAGAAACAAGTGTTTTTTGCTTTTTGTTTTTTGTTTATTTTTTCCTAGAAGAACCCATTTACCAAGGGATATCTCAGCACTTAAACTAAAGAAATGGCTAAATGTCACAGTAAGAAGACATTTTATGAAATGATACAGTCTACCACATTTCAGGCAGGTTAACTCAGGACATTGCATGAAGCACAAGAGATTCAGAAGTAATTGTATGAGTTATTAGTAAAAAATGACTTACTTTAGCATATATCTCTCCATATTATACCAGGAATTATAAGATGCCATTATTCCTAAAGACGATGGTACAGCTCAACACTCTGTATGTATGGTCTGTCTGTTCAAGGGTAGAAAGTAAGGATATTTGCTGTTTTGTAGTCACTTTAGATAATATAGCCAAATGGTTAAATAAGAAGCAGGAGAATGGGACAAGTGTTTTGAGAGGAAAAAGCAAACCTTTAACATAAAGTTTGTAAAAATTACCACAGAAGATTTATTAGGATGCTTGAACCATTTTCTGAAGCCAGGCCCATATTCGCAAACACAGTCACTGTCAGAGAAATAGCTATGGAATAACAAACAGAATTTCACCATGAAAAACTGATTGGATGGGCATCTGAGCTCCCTTCCAACACAAATGCCCAAAACCAGATAAGATGATGGAAACAAGTGCTTAATAGCAATTTTATCTAAAGCATCAATAGCAAAAATAGTGAGCACAACGACCAAATCTTTTCATCTTGTATTTTCCTTTTCCATAAGTAAAAAATGGTTATACGATTGTATAAGATATTTAACAGTAGTCCCCAGAATAAGTGGAGAAAAGAAAAATCCCATTCATCTTGGGAGTGAGAATAGAAACAACATCAAATTTAGTTTAGAGAATGACTCAATGTAAAATCACTAACTGTAAAATGTAACATTATCTAATGTATGGACAGTTCTCTGTAAGCATATAGTCCCTAATGGAGGAGCTAACATTATACCACTTGGCATATCAACTATCATGAATTAAAGGCACTTGACAAACAGCAGGTGTAAAAAGAATATTCTGACCTATTTTCTGTTTCTTAAAGTAGAAGATGAAATTCTCACGTGAATGACATGCTCACCAGACTGGAAGAAAAGACAACATCCTTATCTGCAATGATGAGAAGTTGATACTCAAAAAATACTATTAGAATTCTAGACTTTATTAGAATAACTCTTTTTTTTTTTTTTTTTTTTTTTTTTTTTTTGAGACGGAGTCTCGCTCTGTAGCCCAGGCTGGAGTGCAGTGGCCGGATCTCAGCTCACTGCAAGCTCCGCCTCCCGGGTTCACGCCATTCTCCGGCCTCAGCCTCCCGAGTAGTTGGGACTACAGACGCCCGCCACCTCGCCTGGCTATTTTTTTGTATTTCTTAGTAGAGACGGGGTTTCACCGTGTTAGCCAGGATGGTCTCGATCTCCTGACCTCGTGATCCGCCCATCTCGGCGTCCCAAAGTGCTGGGATTACAGGCTTGAGCCATCGCGCCCGGCCATAGAATAACTCTTATTTTTTAGCTTCCCCATGTAAGTTAGTTGCTTCTTCACAGCTTACTACTCTTTGTCTAATTCAGTATCTAACTGATTCTAATTGTTTCCTTGGGTCTTCATTCCTTTCTGAAGACCCCAATGCCACAGAAAATGTGTATTAAATAAATTTGTGTGCTTTTCTCCTGTTGAGCCATCTTATGTCAATTTAATTCTCAGGCCCAGACAAAAGAAACTCTAAAAAGGAACTCTAGCTCCTCTAATTTCTGGCTAGAAGGGATTTTCTGAGTGACTGGAACAATACTTACTCTAGGATGTTATTGCCACTGGGAGATGCTGAGCCTCTGACAAAAAGCCAGCATTAGGAATTCTTACCATGTCGACCTCCAAGATCTCTGCCTGCAGGGTCCCATCAAAGAGAGAGTGGCAGAGTCTCTCTTTGTCTTTTTTCTCTTTCTTAATTTAGATAATCAGGAGAAAATATATGTATCAGCTAGTTTTCTGGGTATAGTGACTCTGGTGTTTTGTGTTATAAGTAGAGTAACCTTATTTTCTGATTGGCCCCTTCCCTGCCGGAGAGGGTCATTGTCTTCCTTCATCTCTATCTTTTGTGTAATTTTCATAAAGAGGAGAATCATAGGGCATGACACAAGAGCAAGTCCTTATAAACTGTCCTTCAAGCCAGACTCACAGACTGATGAATTCACAGTTCTCACCAGATTAACAACAGTTTACACAAAATTTGGTGTGGTCTTCAAAGGGAAAACACACAGAGAGACATACACGCATAACTAATGAGGTTCATTTTTTGGTCTTATTTTATGTCCAGAGTTCTTGGCTTTGTGACCAGTGAGAACAATCTCTCTTATCTCTGCCAGCCAGGGAGTGCAAATATCATCTTGTGTCTGACAGCCATCAGACAGGCTGAGAACCTGAGGTACGAAGTGACAAGAAGCATTTACTTTGTCTGATCATACCAGATCTTAGGGGAGTTTGTCTTAATAACAAGTCCCAGTCCATAAGGGCCATTTATTCTCCTAACCATTGCTACTGCAAACCTCTTATCTGAGTTGTACCTGCCTAGTATCACAGATTAGAGAATCTGTAGCTGGAGGCACCCATGTGCCATAGGAGATAAGAGACACCTTCTTCACAAACACTATTCTTACTGTCTGTGGCAACAAAGTTCTTTGCTTTCTTAGGCTATCTCTGGGAGTGAACTTTTGGATCATGGAGGTGCGTCTTCTGCACCCACTTGGCAAATGACACTTGTGTTCATGGTAGAGATTTATTCTAAGCCTTAACAATTACCTCTGGATCTTTCCACAAAAAACCTGATTGAATTGGGTGACTATTGGAATAATTATACCATTGAAAATTCTATGCTTCAAGGGTCAGACAATGAATTCTTTGAAGTGGGAAAACATCTATATTTGAAAAAGAAAATTAGCTCTTATTCTAGACAATTGTCCTGCTGGTAGTTATAGAAAGATCAAATTGAAAATAGGGAACGTAGAGTATAATTGCTAACCTTAGGGACTCCCTTAACAAGGCTAAAGAACAAAAATCAAACTTAGAACAAAAGTTAAAATTCACAGTCACTATAAATCTTCATTCTTCACCAACCTATGTTCCCCTTTATCCCAGCTTCCTGTCCTTGACTCCCTAGTAGCTGTTTTGGATTGCTGGGCCTCTGGCTTAAACCTGCTTTTCTCAAAATCTGGTCCCACCTCCTCAGCAAATTCCTATAGCTTCAAAATTCCTCCAAGTTCCCCAGAAAATATTTTAAATGTCCAACTGCCTCCTTTAACTTTCCTTCCCCTTCAAGATTTACAGAAGGCAAAATGACCAGATCTCTAGGATCAAGGCATGCAGGTAACTTGTGTAAATGTTAACAGCTAAGAAATAAATCTGGCACAGGCTCCAGGTACATGAAGTCAGCATTACTATACCTTACAACTCCCCCTGCTTCCTGGGACTCTGCAAAGAAACCCTGTCTACCTCAGACCTTATGCAATATTCATACCAGATGAGTCTTGGACCCCCGCCACAAAGAATTGATATCCCCTGGACAGGAGCATGTCTTTTAAATTACAATCACCTTTTGCCCCACTTTCAGAAGATTCCACCTAATTTAGAGAAGAATAAGAAAGGTCAGTGGCTATTCACAATCGTATTTACAGTGACCTTGATTGGCTCCTATGAAAAATTCTTCCCACTTATTATTATACTGTGGTTATTAGACAAGCCAGATGGTCTTCAGAGAAAGATCTCCCCTACAAAGGAAACAAATGGCCAGAATTTTTCCTGGGCCCTCCTGCAAATGATCAGGAAATGGCTCAGCTAGAAACTGATATTCAGGGCCTGATTGGGTCAATACTGAAGGCCTTTTACATTAAAGTGAGTTGGTCTAATGTTGAATTATGCACTCAAAAGGAAAGAGACCAGCCCATGGCTTTTGTAGAGTGCCTTATATAAACTTTTCAAAGGTATAATACGTTAAACCCTGAAGCCGCAGAACAGAGAAGTGTTTTAATTTCTGCCCAGGTTAGAAATGTTCTCCTTGATATAAAAAAGCAAATACAAAATGACATTGGCTGGACAGGTCAATCTCTCAATGTTATTATGGAATCAGTTACACTATTCTTTGAGAGTAGCTTGCAAGAAAAATAAGAAGAAAAAATCATTAAATTCAACAGTGGTTGCTTGGCAAATTGAGTTAAAAAAAAAAAAAAAGTGAAACTCCAGGTAAAACTTAAACCCCATTCACCCTTCTGTTTGCCTCCTGATATTTGTAGATACTATAAAACATGAGAATATTAAAAGAACAACTGTCTGGCACATAAGAGAAAGGAAAGCATAAAAAATAATGTCCCCAGACTTCAAGACACTCAGAAGGCTTATTTTGCTCCTTCTGAGCGACAGTACCACATAGATTGAGAGTCAACCCATCCTCTGTTGTAACTCAGAACCTACTATTAAGCTTAGAGAAGATGATTAGGAACTGGATTTTTGAATGGAAACTTGTGTGACTTTCTCTCCCATTTTCTTAGAGGATGTATCTCTGCCTGTCACCTCTAATTCTATTTAAGCCGTAGGAGTTTCTTGGAAACCTACTTCATTGTCAACATCTCAGGGTCACCCCAGTATCCTTAGGCCCTCTTAACTCTCATCATGCATTTCTAATTTCTTACCCTTCACCAGCAAATTTTTTAGGTTGAGATTTGCTAATTAAATTGAATGCCACCATAAAATGTAATGAGAAAAGAGTTTTATTCCCCTGCCCTCAGACCAATTCTCAAGCTTCCTACTTTTCCTAATGGAAATGCATTTTAACATAAAATCCACTGAAAATGATAGGATTTTTAAGAATGTACCAACTGTTCTCTGGGCCTTGTGGTACAAATAAGTTTTTATTGTGATTACAGGCAGAGCTTGTACGCATTACCTGGAAAAAGAACATGCCTTTCTCATCAGTAGCCCTGTACCTCCTCTCTCAAGATGCAGAAGAAGGAATTGAAACTATAGTAGGGTCTCTTTTATAGCTGGGCATTCTTATCTTTACTTCTTTACCCTGTAACACCCCAATCTTACCATTACAGAAAGAAGGGGAATTTGATGCAGATGGGAATAAAATATATTGATTTGTACAATATCTAAGAGCCAGAAACTCTTTTGAAATTCCTATTTACCCAACTTCATAGTCCTTAATCCAGGTACCATTCTCACCTCAATCGCTGCTGGTGCACTTGGTTTATAATAATTGACTTTTGCTCAGCTTTCTTTTTAGTTCCATGGTACCCTACTTACAATTTCTCTTTGCATTTACATTTAGAGGGAGACAATTAACATAAACGTGCATACATCAGGAATACTGTGAATCCCTTCCAGTATTTTCTCCAAGTCCCTAAAGCTGACTTGGACTGAAAAAGCTTTACCCAAGGCTCCCCTCTTTTTCAGTATTTGATGACCTTTGTCTTTTCACCAAACTAAACAGAGTCCTCTGACAGATTCCGTCACTCTCTTAAAAGCACAGCTCAATGAGGCTGTAAAGATTTCCCATCAAAATTTCAATGGTAAAAACAAAATGCATCTGAGACAGGTCTCAATCAACTTAGAGATATATTTAGCTGAGGTTAAGGATATGTCTTGGAAAAAGGAAAACAAAACCACAAGAACAATCTGAGATCCATGCTTTTTCCAAACAGGTTTTTTGAGGCCTTCAACACCAAAAGAGGAAGAGTGAGCTGGAGGAACCGTATGGTCACATTACTGAATCCATATGTTGCACATTAAAAGGAGACAGTAGAGGAATAGTGAATTATGCATTTTACTCTTGCTCGGTCTGTACTTCATGTAAGATAAAGTCAACATAGAGTAGCTTCCTGTGGAAACATTTTTTTTTTTTTTTTTTTTGCTGGTAGCTATCCATGTAGGATCAAAAGAAAAGGCAGTTTCTTCTGTGACAACAGCTTCCAGTTTAACTTTTCCCTTTCACATAGTGAATTGGAGTCCCCATATTTTGTTTTCCTTTCATAATGGGTACAACCAACTGCAACCTCTTTAGGACATGAGATATCACAGAACACTCAAAAGCTCAGCCGAAAATGCCTCAAGTCAAATTTATCTCTCTCTCTCTATCAATGAAAAACAAAACAAAACAAAACAAAAAACAAAAAAAGAAGAAAAAATAAAGCAGCTACATAAGCTTCTAGGGGCAGCTGTCTATTGTCACCAATTAATTTCTAATATGCTAAGCCCCATATTTTCCCACTTGCATTTTCCTACAACAATAATTTGGCAGACATCTCTGGACAAAAGCAGTTATAACCCTGTTTGACCACTGTCCTGCAAACTGCACCCTCCACCAAGAGACCTGGGCAGAGTCAGGCCCACCCCTGCCTCAAGTACCAGATCTGTCAAACTCAGTCTCAGCTATAGACCAAAAAACAACCCATAGCCTGACTTCAGCCCCTCCCAGCCATGATCTGGGAATGGTACTGTCCATCCAGGGATCCGCTGGGAGACATTTAAATTCATGCCCACAGAGTCAGGTCTGACTGCAGATACTGAAGTGGCACTGTAACTCAGTTTTCGCCCCTCTCAGCTGTGGTTTAGGACTGTCCTACCAACCTAAGGACCCACCAGATAAAAAAACTTGTCTACGTCCATAGATATAGGCCCACTGACTTCAGTTCAACTACAGATATTGCATCAACCTTATAACCCAGCTCCAGCCCCTACCAGCCACAGCTCTGGAATAATTTTGCCTGCCCAAGCACAAGCCTGGAAACATGCTCATACAGATCCCCAGAAGCTGGCCCCTGACCTTGGTCCCATGGCTGATCTTGAAACAACCCTGTGACCCAGTTCCAGGTCCTTCCAGCCATGGTCCAGGAAAGTTCTGCCTACCCACGGGTCCGGCAGGAGGCACACCTGACTGTGTTTCCATAGTTAGTCCTAAAAAAACTAAACAATGCTTCTCAAACTCTTCTGTAAAATGAAAGAGAAGGGAACACATGTAAATTCATCTTATGAAGCCAGTATCACTTTTAAACCAAAGCCAGATAAAGCCATGACAATGAAGGATAATCATAGGCCAGCATCCCCAGTGAACTTAGATGCAATAATCCTCAGCAAAATACTAGCAATCCAAATTCAACAACACATTTAAAAGATTATAACCAAGGGGTAAGTGAGATTTATTCTTGGGTTGCAAGAATGGTTCGATATATCTGAATCAATACATATGATACAGCACATTAACAGAATGAAGGATACAAATAATATTGTCATCTCAATAGATGCAGGAAAAAGTTCTGAAAAGTTTAACATCTTCTAATAATAAATGTAAAGATGCTCAAGAAAGTAGGTATAGAAGTAATGCACCTCAACATAATAAAGGGCATACATGACAAGCCCACAGCTAACATCATACTCAATGATAAAAAGCTAAAAGCTTCTCCTACAAGATCAGGAATAAGACAAGACACTCTGCATTCTCATCATCATAATACTTGAAGTCCTAGCAAGGAGAATTGGTCAAAAGTATAATAAATAGAAGACATTGAAATCAGAATGGACAGAGTCAAATTATCCCTGTTTGCAGATGACTTGATCTTATACATAGGAATTCCTAAGGACACACCCCCCACCACACACACACATAGAAAAACTGTTAGAACTAACAAATTTTGTAAAGTTGCAAGATACAACACCAACATACAGAAATCAGTTGCATTTCTATATACTAATTACATACTTCCTGAAAAGGAAATCAACAAACCAGTTTGATTTAAAATGCTACAAAAGTAATAAAATACTAAGAAATACACTTAACCAAGGAGCTGAAAGATTTGCACCCTGAACTATATATGGATGAGAGAAATTAACAAAGACACAAATAGATAGAAAGAATGCCCATGAATTTAAATCATTAATGTTGTTAAAGCGCCCATTATACCCAGAGTTGTCTATAAATTCAATGCATTCCTGTCAAAATTCCAATATAATTTTTCAATGAAGAAAAACAAAATTAAACTCATTGAACTAGAAAAGACCTCAAACAGTCAAAGCAATCTTGAGAAAAGAGGAAGGCTGGAGACATCACATGCCTTGATTTCAAACTATATTACAAAGATAAATTGATCAAAAAAGGTATGTCGTTGGCCTCAAAATAGGTATATAGACAAATGGAGTAGAATACATAGCCCAGAAATAAACTCATGCAAATACAGTTAACTAATCTTTGATAAGATCACCCAGAATACATAATGGAAAAGGATAATCTCTTCAGTAGTGTTGGAAAAAAACTGAATATCCACCTGAAAAGAATAAAATAGGCCTTTTTTTTACACTATACACACACACACAAATTCAAAAGTGATTAAAGACTTAAATGTAAGAACTGAAACCATAAAACACTACCGAAAACATAGGAAAAGAGTGTTGGCAATATTTTTCAATATTACACTCAAAGCACAGGCAATGCAGGCAAAATAATCAAGAAAGACTATTACACATCACACTCAAATCTGTACAGCAGAGAAAACAGTCAACAAAATGAAAAGGCAGTCTACAGAATGGTAGGAAATGTTTGCAATCCATATATCTAATAAGAAGTTAATAACCAAAATATATACAATATATATATAATCAATAGCAAAAGGGTAAATAACCTGATTAAAAAATGGGCAAAGGACCTAACAGACATTTTTCCAACAAAGACTTACAAATTGCCAACCAGTATATAAAAAGATCCCAAGCATCCTTAATTATGAATAAGGAAATGTAAGTCAAAACCACAATGGGGTACCACTTCACACCTGTTGGGATGGTTACTCTAAAAAATAAAGACAGATAACAAGGGCTAGTGAGGATCTGTAGCAAAGTAAACCCTTTTACACAGTAAATATAAATTTGTACAGTCATTATAAAAAAAAACTGTAGGTATTGCTTAAGAAATTATAAATAGAACGGCCATATGAGCCAGAAATTCTACTTCTGCATATAAGACCAAAGTAAATAAAATCAGTATATTGAAAGAGATATTTGCACCCTGGAAGACAGTTCTCATGATGGCTTTAGACCAACTCAGTTCTTCCATCTTCAAATTTGTAGTTCTCACAAATAACTGTAGAATATGCTGGGTATGCAACATTCTGAGATAGAGAAGGAACGTCAGAAATAGCCTGGTTTCTATTCTTGTTCCTCTGCCAACACCACTCAGGAAAAGGAGGTCCTTCAACATTTTAATCCAACAATTTAAAATGTCCTTGGGTATACATCCTTTTCAGTGCAGCATTTTAGGGTCCCTCAGCTGCAGCGCAAGTAAGGCATGTGCAGTCAACACTCCATCAACTCCTGTGCAGCTCTCCTGAGCCTTGGGAGAGCAACTCAAAATGAATCCTAGGCTTCTGTTATCCCTGGCTGCCTTTCTGTAAGTAATAAGTCCCATTCATGTAATTCATCCTGTGTGGGTGTTTGTTTCACTGTACTCAGACTAGTTGGTTACCAGTACTCAGTGAACTTGTTTTATACACCCTTGTATACATTGCAGTATTCACTTACTAAAGTCAGCCTGATACAGAAAGGAAAACACTGTCCCATCTCACTTAAATGTGGAATCTAAAAAAGTCAAAAACACAGAAGCAGAGAGTAAAATGGAGGTCCCTAGGGGCAGTAAATCAGGAGAAATGGGGAGATGTTAGTCAAATCAAAGTTTAAAAAGGTGCAGTATGTCTTTATAGCAGCCATACTAACAATAACCAAGATATGATAACAACCTAAGTATCTGTCACCAAATAAATGGATTTTAAAATGTGGCATATATACAAAACAGAATATTATTCAGCCATACAAGAGAAGGAAATCAAGCCATGTGTGGCAACATAGATAACCTGGAGGACATTATGCTAAGTGAAATAAGCCAGTCACAGAAAGACAAATACTGCATAATCTCTGTTATATGTGGAGTCTATAAAAGTCAAACTTATAGAAGCAGAGTATAGAAAGATGGTTGCCAGGAGCCGTTGGGAATGAGATGGGTGGGGTATGTGAAAATATTAGCCAAAGAGTATGAACAAAAGGTTATAAGTGTAATAAGTTCTGGATATCTAATGTGTAGCATAGGGATTATAACATCTGAAAATATTAGAGCTAATATCACAGTCTGATATTCTATAAATCTGATAATAGTATAGACCTGTGTGTTCCCACCCCCCCCAACACACACCACACATAGATAACTGTGAGATGAGGAGGTGTTAATTAATTTCATTGTGACAATCATTTTACAATGTATACAGATTTCAAATATTTATGTACACATTAAATATATATAACTTTTATGTGTTAATTATACCTCAAAAACTGGAAGAAAAGGGCAATATTTCATGTAAGAAATTTCTACTATTTTATACACTGATATTTGCATTATTTTATGACATTGCCCAAAAACAATGCATAAATCTATAGATTATAGGTTTGTTCACCATGGGAGTCCTATAGCAAACAGATACATTGTGCTAAAAATATCCTACAAGTAAGGACTCTTTCATGTTTAGATCCTAGTAATGTGCTTATTAAAACACATATCAATGTGTTTTAAAACACATGTCAACAGCATATTTTTAAGAGAGTTTTACTGGACCACCTTTTTTTTCCCCCTGATTTGTCTCCAAGTTAAACAACAAAAAAAATACATTTCAGATCCACTTCTAATTGTTATCTAAGTAATCGCTGCTTAGAACTTTTGTTGTTTGTGTGTCTTTTATGTAGTTTTTTTTTTTCTCTTATAATTTCAAGTGCATAAGGTTTGGAGTTGTCACTCTCCAGTGTAGCATAATGTTTGTTTTGTTAAACTATAGTCTGAGAATTGAATCCATGACAATGCAAGCTGTTGCTTTAAATTGTTGGTATTTTGAGGTTCTTCTTTGTGAACCTTTATAAGATGTTTTTATTTTTGATGACAAATAAAATACATATAGATATATATGCATATCTGTGCCTATAGAACATATACATTATGTGTGTGTGTGTGTATATAATTAGTTGTAAGGAAAACATAATGAGCCCACATAGATTTAGACAGAATGCTGCTCATGGCACAGAAGAGAACATGAGCTTCATGTGTACCTAGGCAGATGGTGAACACATGGTGATTTTTGCCATAGTTGAAGAACACTCAGCATACGGAACATCTGAAATTATTAGGAATGGCTGACAAATCTATTCACACTTTGCCCATAGGGAAAGAAAGGAGACCAGTCTTGGTATTTCTCCACATAGAGAATATACATAAATTTGCTAACTGATCCACATAGAAACAATTTTTCTAACTTCCAAGACTGTTAATAGATAGACTTGCAGAAATGTCAGAGACTTGGAAAACTATCTCCTCCAGAGATACACGATTATTTATTTATATATAGTGTGGAAAAGCGATTTAGGGCCATTCCCTGTCTTCTTCAGGAGCATCTATGGCCCTGGCACTTATCACTACAGTTACAGGGATATGTGTGCTTGAATATAATTATCAAGGTAATCTTCCTTTTCTTTTCAGAACATATATTGGAGATCATTTTTATCCTAGGCCTTATATTAGAAAACATTAGCATCATAAAACCATAATAAGGACACCCATTCAAAGGAGAGAGAAAAGAAAATCTTCATCCTATATCCATATTTCTCAGCGATTAAGACAATTATTATTTAAGTTACTTTATTTTATTATTAATTTCATTAATTTTCTGAATGACTGGCTTTCATATAAGTAGGAAATACTTCACTGTCAAAAATGACGATTAGAGATTAACTTGCTGGCGTCCTATAAGTTTATTTATGTAACAACTGTGTTGTACCAGTAAAACTTCTTTATCTCTGTTATAAATTAATGCACATAACAACAGAAATTTATATTGGACAAAGAATTTTATTTTCTCCAATTTTATAATTCTAACATTTTCTTCAAAAGGAAATAAAATATTAAAGTAAAATATGCAAATGTTCCCAGAGTCCTGCACATCAATGGCATTCTCTAGCAACAAATCCCAGATGTTACTAAATGCAGCAAGCCTAATTTCTGACTTGGTTAAGAGAAATCTGAGTTGTAAAATTTAGCATGCACATAATATGGTCGACATCTTGAATGAGAAATAAAAATCATAATGAATGAAAGTATAATGTAACTAAGCACAACACATTATAAATGCAGTGGACTAACAATTGTATTGGGATATTTAATGAAGAATACAAAGCTAAAGAATGTGTTCACATCTCATGTCCCTTTTTGCTCTTCCCTTTCTTAGACATTAAATTTATGAAAAGAAACCAAAAATGTTTCTGTTTTAATAAAATACATTTGGATTTTTTAAATTCTAAAACTATTCTTAAATGATGAGCTATAGGATCTGATTAATATTTTCATATGGTATAAGACAATGATTGATGCTTAATAGCTTAAACAATCTATTCATTGAGAGTAGTGAGGAATTTTAAAATGAAGGAATTTGGCTTAGAAATGTAGATCTATATTAATATTTGTTCATCTTTTTCTTTGCTATCGGCAGCAAAGCAGTAACTTTTCCTCTCCCATACTAAAAAAAGATAATTTTGGTAAGTGTTGGTATAGTGTCTGGCATGTATTAAAACATTAGTCATTATTTTCTCCTCGTTCTCACTCTGTTGCTCTTAAGAATGGTCATTTTTTTTTTCTTGTATTCACCAATCACAATGGATTAGAGATAACTACATGCAGTTATTATTAGACATTTTTGGTATGGGATTTATCACTAATCAGCTAAGAATACATTCTCTCAAACATCATTGAAAATCATGGAATATATATTTCTCTTTTTTCAAACAGTGTTTAATAATCTCCATATTAACTTTATTTAACAATAAGTTATATTTAAGATGTTAAAATACCTTTCACAAAAATGTATTAAAAATATTAAAATAATTTAATTCTTTTGAAAATGAGCACCTTTTTAAAATTGAAATTATAGTTACTTATTCTTCTGATAAAAGTTTATCAAAGCTAGAGTTGAATAATAGATTTTCATCTCAAAGCTTAACACATTGTGTTTCATTCACTTTTACTCTGGTAAGCTACTGGCTCTGGTTTCCAGTGCTTTACTTATGAGATGGGATTTTATATGCATATTTGTTTTCACATTCCCATAACTTGGCTAATGTAAAATATCCTAGAAACTTTGCATAGATATGAGAGATAGAACTTTATTATTTTTAATTTCTAGTTGAGGAGCCACTTTAAAAGCAGCAGCACATGGCAATTTGGAAACTGTGTCATATTTTGATCAAAATTAAATTTCCTACTTAAGGAAGATAAGGAGAATGTGAAGATTAGAAAGAAGCAAGAAATGGGGAAAGAGAGCTAAAGTAAAAATATATTTGAAGCTAAACTTGGGACAAAATTACCCCTGAATCAAAACAGAATAGCTCCGGAAGTTAATTTTCAATACTGCTAGATAACTAAAATTTTAGGAGTTATTGAGGAGCATCCACGGAACAGTCAAGTCCTGATATGTTAGTGACCTTAGACAACCCTTGATAAACTTTAAAATTAGCAAATGAAATTGTTTATAATCTTCATTAGTTCCACTTTCTAGCTCCTCTCCAATTTCCCCACATCTTTAGAAATTAACAAAAAACATACAATAATAGGAGAAATTCATATTTTCTAACATAAGATTTTTTTTTTCTCAGAATCTGTACTTCAGAAAAATTATTGGATTGAAACCTACTCCTAAATGCATTTTCCTAGAGAAGAATTATCTACACTATAGGCTAATACATGAGGAATGGAATTCACATCTGCAACCGGAGATTATATTTTGTGTCACACATAATTCTTGGTTACAAGAACTGAAACTTGACTCTGAGTATGTGAAGCAAGATAGTATACAGTTATCTACTAAACAGTTATGACAGATCCTATAATTTGCAAATTTGTAAGACTAATGGAATCAAACTTACAATTCAGATACTTGTTGTCCCAAAACTCAATCTTTAAGTATCCCCAGATTGATCAAAACATTCCCATCTCTAGAGTAGAACGCAGCTTCCTCTAGACACCACTGCTGATATCCCATTTTCAGTTACTAAAAAAAACCAAAGTGGTAACTAGTTCTGTATTTTAATATAACCCATTTCAAATGTAAAGTTCAAGGCTCTCTACTCTGTAGTTCAAGCCTAGGCTACTTGAATATACCTTATCTTGGGTCATTGTAAAGGGAATGCTTTGTGATTTAGTCTATATGTGGAAAATGAAGAACTGTGTTCCAATAATACAACACATAATGGAGAACAATCCTCAAATATGAGTGGTATTTGGAAGCTTGGATAGAAATAGAAAGTCGACAAATGACTCCTAAAACCTATAGGAGACTAATTTTGAGACTTTATTCCATTTTGCCTCTTTTCACCTCCATCATCTCCAATTAATGGAGTATTTTTCTAGCTGACCCTTGAAAACTGTGAGGGTTAGAGGTATTTCCCTTCTCCTTCCCTGAACAGTCAAAAATGTACATAAGCCTTTTGAGTCCACCCAATCTTAACTATTAATAGCCTATTGTTGACTTGAAGTCTTACCAATAACATAAATAGTCAATTAACACAATACATACTTGTATATGTATTACATTGTGTATTCTTACAATAAGGTAAAGAAAATACGTTATTAAGAAAATCATGAGGAAGAAAAAATACATTTACTATTAATTAATTGGAAATAGATTATTACAAAGTTCTTAAGTCTTACTGTCTTCTCATTGAGACGACTGAAGAGAAGAAGAAAGAAGAGGAGTTGGTCTCACTATCTTAGGGATGACATAGGCAGAAAAAAAATTCACATATAAACAGTCCCACACAGTTCAAACTTGTGTCTCTCAAGGGTCAATTGTAATTATGGAATAGACTAGGAACTTCTATTTGTCTGAGATTCTTAGAGAGAAACTATATCTTACTCATTTATGTTTCCCTGATGCCTGGGACAATGACAGGGGAAGCAATATAAACAAAACAAATAATGTAAAAGAATAAAGATACAAAGAGCATATATACACACACACATACACACACACATACACATAATGCACATATTACTTTATATATATATATAGTCTCTATGTGTGTGTATCCATATATACATACATAGTATAGATAGATAGATAGATAGATAGATAGATAGATAGATAGATAGAAAGACAGATAGATAGATAGATAGATAGATAGATAGATAGATAGATAGATAGATAGATAGAGCTAATGATATGCCAGGACCTGTTCTATATATTTTCTACACAGAAGGTTCTACATTGAATCTTCATAACAAATAACAAAACACTCCCCTGAAACATATTCTAATATAATGCTCATTTTATATGAGAAAATTTAGACACAAGAAGGAAAGGTAGATTCAGAATTTATGCAGCTGTGTGTCAGAGCAAGGATTGAGACAACATTCTGGCTCCAGATTCCATTTCCCTAAAAAATTACATGAAAAATATTCAATACACTATTTGTAAATGTTCTATTAACAATAAGAAATATTTTCAATGTATGACTTTCAGCAATTGAGTATAAATAAGAAGTGGACAATTCATCTTTCTGTTCTATTGATTTTAGCCAATTTTAGTAGACATACAATCTAGAGAATCCTGCAATGGATCATCTTGGTTAGAAGTGAATCTACAATATCAAGACTTCCAATAGCTTAATTGTACCATGATTCTAAGAGATGTGTGTGCTTGTGTGCACACAGAACTAACTTTAGTAGTGGTATCTCAATATCAAAAACATATATATGCATTTGACTTTATTTTTGGAATTTAACTTAAAACTAACCTTTGGAAGATTTCAATAAAGTTCTTAATAAAATATAAATCAGTATTGACACTAAATACTCACTTTTTTCAAGTCACTATATTAGTGTTAATTAAAACTAAAATAAAATTTTAATTGTGTAAGTGGGGAGAAATAGTCACTTGTGCGTGGTACGTGGCAAAATATAAATTATCTCCATTGTGTAATTCATTCTTTTCCTATATTTCATATATGCTATGAATAAAGTTCAAATGATTAATTACTAAGGTCATGAAAGAAGAACAGTTGATGAATTCACATATTTTTCCAACAGTTCTATATTGATGGCTCAATCATTTAGTAGATTTAGTAAGTCATACAGTTTCATTCATTACAAATATCAACTTAAGGGTATTTTCTTAATTTAAATATTATGAGCTATGTAGTTATTTGATTATCTGAAATCTACTTCAAAAAATTTAATAAATTATTACCTGAAATTACCATATAATATCACTGTAATATAAAATCAGTGTAAGATGTCTTTAAGTTTTCTCTTGAAATCAAATTTAAAAGTATAAAAGTAAAAAGCATATTAATAAATTGATTTGACATTCCTTTCAAGATAGAGTTACCAGTACTAGTTTTGTACTCAGAAAGTACAACTTAGTCATAGTCCATTACATTCTTGAAGTGATCATTTGTTGCTTACAAGTATAAACAGCAATGACTTTCTGTGGTATAAAATGCTTTTCCTAATTTAAATTGTTGATATTTATGCAGAGCAAAAAAAGAAAACATGTATACATATTTTTTGTCCTCTAAGGATATTAGAAAATGTGTCATTCATGTCAACAGAACATTAAGAAAAATAGTACACATATGAATTTTGTCTATTGTGAATGCATCCAAAAATGAAATGTTTTTTTCTAAATTGTATCCCAAGAACCACCTGCAACAAAATTGTCTAGATATTGTTAACCTATGTGTTTCTGTGACCCACTTAAGATATTTATTCAAAAATTCTGGAATTGGAATACAAGAAACACTGTTTATCGCATACTTCAAGACGTAGTAATAAAAGTAAATCTTGAAAACCTCAAATTTTTCATGGTCATTTAGCAAGTCAGAATCAGATGATAAACAAATTGTTTTGTATCATTTTAAAATAAGTTGGCTGTGCAATTGCTAAGATATTTTATAATTCATCAATAAGATTATTTAAATATTGCTTTCTTTAGAAAACTACCATGATGAAATCACATAATTACTATTCTTCTAATAATTTATCTAATGTAATATGCTTTATAAGGTTATACTACCAACATAAAAGACAATGGAAATAGACTGATGGTCTCCTTAGCCAGCCATTTTTAAATTTGTGTGATCATATGATTATAATTAGCCCTTTGTCTTTTTCTTTTCCTACTAACTGCTGTAATTTGAGTTTCCCCTCCAAAATTCATATTAGATCTGTAAGAAGTATTAGTTTATAAAAGCTCTATCCTCATGAATGTACTAATCTATTCATTAATTATGAAATAATGAATTAATGGGTTATTGAGGGAGTGAGTTAACTATCTCCAGAGTGGGTCTCCTAAAAAGTCATTTTGGCTTTCTCTCTTCTAACCCTCTGACCATATGATACCCATCACCATGTTATAACCCAGCAAGATGGCCTCCACTGATGCAGAATCTTTAACTTTGGACTTTCCAGGCTCTAGGACTATGAGAAATAAATTTATTTTATTATAAATTACCCATACTCTAGTATCATGTTATAGCAAGAGAAAGTACACTAAGGCACTTCATATTTCTCTTGAAAAGATCAATACACATTCAGCAGAATGAACTTTACACACACACAGACACACACACACACACACACACACACAGAAATAATACATTTTTAAAAAGAGATTTGTTTTAGATGAGGCATCGGAGACAAACTTGCAGGTGTGTTTGCAATTTTTTTCTTCAATACCATATGTGCTAAAGAGACACCTGTAGGATTCAATCCTCCCAGTTAATAAATATATATATATATATTTTTGAAGAGATGACATTTGGCCAAAGTGTCACCTTTTATTAGAAAGACTAACCAAAAATAGCATAAGTGTCGATACCTCTACAATGTAGGTTAAGAGAAAGATTTGAACAAGGTTTTAATTGTAGTTATTTCAAATGAATTCTATTTCTCATATGTTAATAGCTTAGTATCATATTCATCATAAAAGCATATTGCCTGCAGCCTCAATAACATAATCATCTCCTAAAAATTCATATGCAAATATTTGAGTTTATATCTTTTACAAGAATATAGTGAATCATCAGAAGGATAGCGTAGCAAGAATGATTTTTAGTGTAATTATTATTATGTATTTTCAATTTATCAAATTTTAATGCATTAGTGCAATCTCATAGAATTGTTCTCCTCTCTCTGCCTATATCTCTATCCCTATCTCTACTAACTTCTACTTCTTGCCCTCTTTTAATATTATTTCCCTTGAAGTAGGACAGGAACTCCTTTCCTTAGGGAAGTTTCTCTTCAATAAATAACTCTAATGTAAAAATCTTAAATGTGTTCAGCAGCTATTAAAATTATTAACGTTAATGAAAAACTTTTGCATTTGAAGCATAAGTTTGATCCCATTAGCACTTTTTCTCTCTTGCCTTTCCAAAGATTTACCAATACTTCCTACTACCATAGCTCTTTCTTTAACTATGTTTATAACTATGAACTAAATTTTAGGAAAATAACATACAGTGTTCAAGAACAGATTTCCAGGGAATATCTGCCATTTCTACCTTCAAAATATATTTTTGGAGGCTAGGAAAGGTGGCTCATGCCTGTAATCGCAGCACTTAGGGAGGCTGAGACAGGCGGATCTGTTGAGGCCTGGAGTTCAAGACCAGCCTGGCCACTATGGCGAAACTCTGTCTCTACTAAAAATATTAAATTAACCAGGCATTGTGACACTTGCTAGTAGTCCCAGCTACTCTAGAAGCTGAGGCGGGAGAATCAGTTGAACCTAGAAGACAGAGGTTACCGAGAGCCAAGATGTGCCACTGCACTTTGGTCTGGACAACAGATCAAGACTCTGTCTCAGAAAAAGAAAAAAAAAAATCTTCAATTTTACCAATTCTTTCCACATGTACTCACCTCATACTAACTAAAACCATTGTGATTGCTTATCTTTCTAATAGAGGTGGCTGCTTATAGAGGAGATGGGAGCAGAACTTCAACCTATGTGGAGCCCATATGGTTTGATGCAAGAACATCTGGAGGGGAACATGGCCAAGGACACCCATTCCCCAAAGCTCACAATTCTCCTTTAAATGACTCTAGCCTTAGGAGAACTGCTGGGACTGAACATTACGGGATGATCTTGCTCATGAGACCGGCCCAGTCTGACTTGAGTGCACTTCTGTCTGTTGACCTCTCCCAGGATCACAGCTTAGACATGCCTGCTTGCAGTGCAGCCTTAAATGCCCAACCACGGTGCATCCCAGGGACTTGCATCATAGCTCCTATGCTGACAGACTGTGCCTGACCTTCAGTGAGCTCCAGCAGAGTGGCCACTACCAATACACACAGCAGTCTACTCACAAAGCCTAACCCATGCCACTGTGCTGGCATGCACTTGCCCATGACCACCCCTCCATTGCTTTGCCATCACATGGATGGACCTTGCCTCCCCTTCCCTGCCCACTGTGGGTGCATGTGCACTCTACTGTGCCATTGTTACCAGCATGAGTGCACCCACACCTGCTGCCAAGCCACCATTGCTTGTGCAAACACACACAAGTACATCAGCTGTCATGGTGTGAATGCAAGCACTGAGGTCACCAGCCCCATGCCCACGAACACCCTGCCCTTGTACAGACACTGCCACAGTTCAAATGCACACACAGACCCCAGGGGTCCCACCCACCCTTTCCAACTCCACCACACTGCACCACTACCACTGCCGCTGCCAACACGTGCACTGAGGCCAGAAGCCCCTGGACCACCAACCTCCCAGCCCAGCCAATGAGCAGGCACCCTGACACACTGCTGCTGCTGGTGTTGCTGCTGCTAGCATATGCGAACAAGCACAGATCCTGCAGTGTTCACCCCATGAAGCACTTTGATGGGCACCACCCTTCAGAGTGTTGTGGCCAGTGGTCTGGGAACACCACGGCCCCTCCAGGACAGCGGGTGCCCAACCTCGAGATAAGAGAACAAAGCTAGGGCTTCATAACCCCCCAGAGTTACATCACACAGCCCAGGAGTGCCGAGCTGAGACTTGCCACCCCCTAAAAATCTATCAGAAATAAAGCTAGTTGACTGAACCCACCTTATGCCATAATCAAACTCCCAAGGACATGAAAGAAAATAAAAGCAAAAAAAATCCAAAGGACAGCAATATCAAATATTGCTCATACAGATGAGAAGACTCACTGCAATAACTCTGGCAACTCAAAAATGCAGAGTGTCTTCCTACCTCCAAATAACTGCACTATTTCCCCAGTAATGTTTCTTAATCAGGCTGAAATGGCAGAAATGACAGAAACAAAATTCAGAATATGGATAAGAACAAAAATCTTTGATATTCAAGAGAAGGTCAAAATCAAATCCAGCAATTCTAAGGAATATAATAAAATGATATGGGAGATGAAATACACAATGGCCATTTAAAGAAAGAGACAAACTGAGCTGATAGAGCTATAAAACTCACTTCAAGAATTTCAGAATACATGCACAAGTATTAGTAGCAGAATTGACCAAGCTGAGGAAAGAATCTCAGAGCTCAAAGACTAGCTCCCTGAAATAACCCAGTCACACACAAAGAAAAAGCAATAAAGAGAAATGAATGAAATCTCTGAGGAAAAAAAAAATTAATAGGAGAGACCACCAGCTAGACTGATAAAGAAAAAAAAGATAGAAGATTCAAATAAAACCCATCAGAAATGACAAAGGGGACCTTACCCCTGATCCCACAGAAATACAAAATCCCTCATAGACTACTAGGAACACCTCTACGCACACAAGCTGGAAAATCTGGAAAAAAAAATGGGCGAATTCCTGTACACATACAACCTTCCAGGACTGAACCAGTAAAAAAAATAATAATAACAATCCCTTAACAGACCAAAAATGAATTCCAGAATTAAATCAGTAATAAAAAGGCTGCCAGCCAGAACCAGATGAATTCATAGCCAAATTCTGCCAGATGTATAGAGTTGCTACTATTCTGACTGAAACTATTCCAAAAAATTGAGGAGGAGGGATTCCTCCTTAACTCATTCTATGAGGCCAGCATCATCCTGATACTAAAATCTGGCAGAGACACAACAACAACAACAACAACAAACTTCAGACAATATCCTTGATGAACGAAGTTATAAAAGTCCTAAACTAAATATTAGCAAATCAAATCCAAAAGCACATTAAAAAGCTAATCCAACATGATGAAGTAGGCTTTATCCCTTGGATGCAAGATGGTTTCAATATATACAAATCAATAAATGTAATTAATCACATAAACAGGACTAAAAACAAATACCATGATTATCTTGATAGATGCTGAAAAGACTTTTGATAAAAATCAACATCTCTTTATGTTAAAAATCCTCAACAGACTAGACATTGAAGGAACATACTTCAAAATAATAAGAGCCATCTATGACAAACCCAGAGCCAACATCATACGGAAAGGGAAAAAGCTGGAAGGATTCCCCTTGATAATCAGAAACAAACAAACAAACAAACAAAAAACAAGGATGCCCTGTCTCACCACTCCTGTACAACACAGTACTGGAAGTCCTGGGCAGAGCAATCAGTCTAGGGAAAGAAAGACAAGGCATTCAAACAGTTACAGAGGAAGTCAAACTCTCCCCATTTGCAGATGACATGGTTCTATACCTAGAAAACCCCACAGTCTGTGCTCAAAGTTCCTTGATCGGATAAACAACTTCAGAAACATTTCAAGATACAAAGTCAATGTATGACATTCAGTAGCATTCCTATACAACAAAATCATTCAAGCTGAAAGCCCAATCAAGAACACATTCTCATTCACAATAGCCACAAAACAATACAATGCCTCGGAAAAGAGCTGGCCAGGGAGGTGAGAAATCTCTACAATGAAAATTGCAAAATACCACTCAAAGAAATCAGAGATAACACAATTAAATAGAACAACATTCCATGCTTATGGATGGGAAGAATCAATATTTTTTAAATGACCACATTACTGGAAGCAGTTCACATATTCAATGATATTCCTATCAAACTATCAATGACATTTTTCACTGAATTAGAAAACAACTATTTTAAAATTCATACGGGACCAAAAAGAGCCTAAATAGGCAAGGCAATTCCAAGCAAAAAGAACAGAGCTGGAGACATCACATTACTTGACTTCAAACTATGCTAAGGGCCTACAGTAACCAAAATACCCTGGTATGAATGCAAAAACGGACACATAGACCAATAGAACAGATAGAGAACCCAGAAAAAAAGAATTTATCAACAACTATTGTTAAAAAATTGATTAAGCAGTCCCAAATAGGCAAAAATATAATGTATTTATATATCCACCATAAACTTAAGCATATTAAAATTAATATGCTATTAAAGTCCCTTATTTTATTCTTGTAAATGAATAAATTATATTTTTTCATATGGTATAATCGTCCACAATTATTCAGTTCCTTTTACATAGAAGGTATTATGTTTATTTCCTCCAAAATGTATAAGCCATATGTCTCATACTATTTACATTTATATGTATACATTCCCAATTGTTTAAAAATTGGTGACACACTTACAACTATCTGATAGCCAACAAAGCTGATATAAACAAGCATTGGAGAAAGGACTCCTATTCAATAAGTGGTGCTGAGATAACTGGCTAGTCATATGCAGAAGATTGAAACTATACCCTTTCTTTACTCTATAAACAAAAATCAAGACAAGATAGATTAAAGACTTAAATGTAAAACCTAAAACTATGACCGCGCACAGTGTCTCACGCCTGTAATCCCAGCACTTTGGGAGGCCGAGGAGGGCGGATCACGAGGTCAGGAGATAGAGACCAGCCTGGCCAACATGGTGGACAGAGGTTACAGTGAGTTGAGATTGTGCCACCAACACTCCAGTCTGGGTGGTAGAGTGAGACTCAGTCTCGAAAAAATAAAAAAATAAATAAATAAAACAAAAAATAAAAAATTCCACTGTAAAACCCCAGGAGATAAGCTAGGAAATACCATTGTGGACATAGGACTGAGCAAAGATTTTATGACTAAAATGCCAAAAGCAATTGCAACAAAAACAACAATTAGCAAATGGAACTTAATTAACTAAAGCGCTTCTGCATAGCAAAAGTAACTATCAACAGAGTAAACAAACAACCTACAGAATGAGAGAAAATATTTGCAAAATATCACCTGACAAAGGTCTAATATTCAGAATCTATAAGGAATTCGAACAAATTTACAAGCAAAATCCCAACAACCCCATTAAAAAGTGGACAAAGGACATGAACAGACACTTTTCAAAAGAAGACATACCCAAGAAACATATAAAAAGGTCAACATCGCTAATAATTAAAGAAGGGCAAATCAAAACCAAAATGAGATACACCTCACAGCAGTCAGAATGGCTATTATTAGACAGTCAAATAATAAAACATGCTGGTTATCTTGCAGAGAAAAGGAAGTGCTTATACATTGCTGACGGGAATGTCTATTAGTTTAGCCATTGTGGAAAGCAGTATGGTGATTTCTACAAGACCTTAAAACCGAACTATCATTCAGACCAGCAATCCCATTACAGGGTATATACCCAAAAGGATATATATCATTCTGCCATAAAGACAAATGCATGTGTGTCTTCATTGCAGCACTATTCACTACAGCAAAGGCATGTGATCAATCTATATGCTCATCAATGGTAGACTAGATAAAGAAAATGTTGTACATATACACCATGGAATACTATGCAGGCATACAAAATAATGAAGTCATATCCTTTGCAGCAACATGGATGGATCTATTCACCATTATCCTAAGTGAACTAATGCAGAGACAGAAAAACAAATAAATACCACATGTTCTTACTTACAGATGGGAGCTAAACATCCATATATATGGACACAAAACAGGGAACAACAGACTTCAGAGCCTACTTGAGGGTGTAGGTTGGGAGGAAGGTGAGGATAGAAAAACTACCTGTATGGTAGTATGTTTATTACCTGGGTGTTAAAAACAATCTGTACACCAAACCCCAGTGACATGCAATTTACATATGTAACAAACCTGTACATGTGCCCCAGAAACTAACATAATTTTTAAAAAAATAAAAACAATGTCATAGGATTTGATTGTTGATCTGACCAAGATTTGCTATATTTTAGATATCTGTATTACCCCCAAAATTCATCTGTTGAAATCCTAACCCTCAAGGTGATAATAGTATTAGGAGGTGTGGCCTTTACGAAATGATTAAGTCATGAGTACTCTCAAGAAAGGGACGAGTTCCCATATAAAAGAAGCCCCAGAGAGGCTCTCCCCACTTCTGCCACATGAGGTGACAGTAAAATGACCACCGTCTATAAACCAGGAAGTGGACCCTCACTTGACATTGAATCTAACTTGATTTTGGATTTCCCAGTCTACAGGACTATGAAACACAAATTTCTGTTATTCAATAGCTACCTAGTTCATGGCATTTTGAATGATAGCCATAATGGAATAAAAAATAATACTTAACATGTATATATATATATATGTATTTGAAGTAATATTAGTTTATATTTAAACAATTGGGAATTTGTGCATATAAATTTCAACAATATAAGACATGGCGTTTAAATTTTGGAGGAAATAAACATGATATCTTCTATGTAAAAGAAACAGAATAATTGTGGAGGATTTTACAGTATGAAAAAATCTAATTTAATCATTTACAAGAATAAAAAAGAACTTTAATAGTATATTAATTTTAATATGCTTATATTTATGGTGGATATATAAATACATGATATTTTTGCCTGTTTGGGGCTGCTTAATCCATTTTTTAATAATAGTTGTTGATAAATTCTTATTCTTGATTTTTTTATTCTATTTCTTGTCTTCTCAATTTTTTTTCTTTTTATATTTTGAGGCTGGATTGCCAGGGCACATTGTTCATGATTAACATATCTTTTTGATTTGTTGTTAGAATTTTTTGTAACAATTTATATTTTTAATACTTTATTTCCTTTTTATGTGATACGACTTTTTTACCATTTTACTTACAACATTTAAAAATTGATTTTGATTGTATCTCATTTATACATGCTTACAATATTTTAGAGAACTTATTCTTTGTTTTGTACAAAATGAGCTTTTATTTTATGACCAAATAATTGCATTCCTTTACCTTTATCGTGATGAACATTATCTATTATAGTAGGGTTTATAAAACTACCTCATTTGCGTTTTCCTTTAATCATACTGTGTTTCTTTTTTTGTTCTTTCCTAAATTGTTTCCGGTAAGTTGCTTTGCTTCTTGATGCTATAAAATTAAACATCTCATATGGTTTCTTCTGGAAGTTACCCCAAAGATGCTAATTTTTATCAAGTTTCTGATCTTTTTCTAGCTATCCTTAATATATATACAGATATATGCATATATGTAATTATTATTATGCTTAGACTTATCTATATGTAATTATCATTGCATCTTCATATTTTAATACTTTATTTAGTTGTAAAATGCTAGAGTCAACTTTCTTTTCCTTCAACACGTTGAAATAATTATGCTTTATCTTTCTGAGTACAGGGTTGCTTAGAAAAATTTGGTGTCTATGTGATATTTTCCTTTGTTATCTGCTTTCTCTTGATATAATCTTTTAGAAATTTTTCTTTGCCTTTGATGTTATTACACGAAATAATAATGTCAGCCTAGGTGTGGATTTTTCTTTATCCTAATATTTGAAACTTTTGAATCTCTTTAGAACTACAGCTCTTTGTCTTTCTTTACTTCAAAGAAATTAAAGTCACTGTTATCACCATCTTATAAATCTCATTTTTGTTTGTTTGGTTTTGGTAGAGGGGTCATTTTTATTTACAAACTCCTCACATCCAACTTTTCTTTTTTGTCCATTTCCCAGTGATTTTTACGTGAGCTTGCTATCTAATTTTCCAGTTCAATTTGTGTAATTCAACTATATTCATTTTACTGTATATTCAATATATTGATTTTTTATATTCTAGTGACTTTTTGTGTCCCACAGTAAAATTTTATTATAATCAATTATTCTTTATCTCACAGTTCTTGAAACACTATTCTCTTTTGTCTTCTTGAATTGATTGACAAAGATAATCAGATTAAAGTAATTGTTTATCACATTCTCAGCCTCTATAATCAAATTGACATTTTGGTTCTGGAAAATTGTCATTAGATTCTAGGTTTATGGGTTTCTTTGCATGTCAGAATCAATAGCTTTCAAGAATCTCATCCATGACCAGTTGTGCTCACAAATAAAAAAATGACCTGCCTATATTATATGATTTATAAGCTTCTAACGGTTACTCTAATGAGAATAAATTTGAATAGTGTATCATGATCATAATTATATCATTCTACATACTCCAAAGAAAGTGATTTTTTTTCAAGCTAGAATATTCTTTGTGTGTGAAAATATATTTTAACTATAAAGTTAACAGATAAAATAAAATGTGACTTTTCTGAGATGGAATATCCATTACACATGTAAATTATCTTTACAATAGTAAAGTCATATAGTAAGTAAATAGAAAACAGAAATACATTTAAGGAAAAAAATGGGTAGAATACACAGAAACGACTGTAGACTTCATGGGAGGACAAAGACAGAATGCCTATATTGAATCAAATATTTCATTCTTGGAAAGAAAAATTCAATAATACACAGATGTAATTACCCTCTAAATTATTATTGTTTAATGTGATTTAATTTGATTTTCTGTGAGAAGTAGTTTGGAAACTTAATGTAGTTCTTTTTTTTTATTTTTTATTATACTTTAAGCTCCAGGGTACATGTGCATAACGTGCAGGTTCCTTACATATGTAAACATGTGCCATGTTGGTGTGCTGCACCCATTTATATTAGGTATATCTCCTAATTAATATGGAAGAATGCATATATACATGAGTAAGAGTAATAATAGTGGACTAGGTATAACAAATTAAAACATTATAAAACCAAAATTTTAAATCATCTCAACACTGAATAACATAAGCAGATAAAAGGAACAGAATGTATATAAAATGACAGTTATTATAAGATAAAGGTTTAATTCACAAGGAAGGGTGGAAATGGTATATATAATAAATGATTTTGGGAAATATCTGTTGAAATATTAAAATATAGATTCCTACATCATCAAAATAATTTTCAAAAATCAAATAAATTTAGTTAACTAATTAAAAAAACATAAAATTAATTTTTATACGGGGGAAATAATGGGTAAATATGTTGGAGTAAAACACTAAGAATTATATAAAAGATTAAATGCATAAAATAAATATTTTAGATATATTACATAAAAATGAATAAACATTGAATTAATATTTCATAATTTAAAAATACTATTATATAATTATGAAAAGAAATTAAAATCTTTAAAAATTAAAATTTGCTAAAATAATGTGTAATAATGTTATATTTTAAATAAAAGATTGCTATTAAAAGTCAGGAAGAAAAAGAGTAACGTTCTAAATAAATAGATTAGTGACAATTTGAAAAATTTTAAAGTTCAGTCGTATTATAATCAAGGAAACACTAATAAATGACTTGCCTTTGTATAAATGAAATGAATGAATAAATAAATAAATGGTAGTTACATTCCAGTAAATCCAACCAAAAATGAAAACTCTTACAATGCTAGTAGAATAATTTGGTACAACTTTAAGAAAAATTTTTCAGTCCGGGCGTGGTGGCTTACGCCTGTAATTCCGGCACTTTGGGAGGCCAAGGCAGGCGGATCATGAGGTCAGGAGTTCGAGACCAGCCTGGCTAATATGGTGAAACCCCGTCTCTACTAAAAATACAAAAATTAGCCAGTCCTGGTGGCACGCGCCTGTAGTCCCAGCTACTCAGGGGGCTAAGGCAGGAGAATGGCCTGAACCCAGGAGGCAGAGGTTTCAGTGAGCTAAGATCATGCCACTGCACTCCAGCCTGGGTGACAGAGCTAGACTCTGTCTCAAAAAAAAAAAAAAAAAAAAAAAAAAAAAAGAAAGAAAGAAAGAAAGAAAAAGAAAAAGAATAATTTTTCATTGTAAGTTAAAAGACAAATTATAGATTTTTTATCACAAAAAAATTTTGATGGAAATATGTCTTAAATGTGATGAATATGTTAAGGATTTAGTTCCTAAGATATAGTTCTGAGATCTCTTTATTATGGTAGAGTACTGAGAAACAAATGTTTTAAATATTAAACAATAATGTAGTGATAAAACAATATTTTTAATATAATCATTATAATAGTAGTACATTTATTAAAATAGAATATTGTCTAATTACTATTAATTTTATAGTTATATTACTAAATTGTACAAGCAATATTATCCTATTTGCATATGCACATATTATATGTTGAAAACATGTATTTTCATATAATACAAGAGTAACACTTATTTCCTCCGGCTAAGGAGAAATTTAGATTTTTTTTTTGGGGGGGGACAGAGTCTGACTCAGTCCCCCAAGTTGGAATGTAGAGGCCCAAAAGGGCTCACTGCAAACTCTGCCTCCCAGGCTCAAGCAATTATCCAGCTTCAGCCTCCAAAGTAGGTGGGACTACAGAGGTGAGCCTCCAGGGCCGGCTAATTTTTATATTTTATGTAGAGACAGGTTTCATCATGTTGCCCAGCTTGGTCTTCAACTCCTGAGGTCAAAGCTATCCGCCTGCCTCAGCCTCCCAAAGTGCTGGGATTACAGGCTTGAGTTAACTCCACCTGGACAGCTGTTTTTGTTTGGTTGGTTGGTTGGCCGTTTTTTTTTTTTTGAGACAGCGTCTGGCTATGTACCTCAGGCTGGAGTGCAGTGGCGCGATCTCGGCTCACTGAAAGCTCCGCCTCCAGGGATCCCGCCATTCTCCTGCCTCAGCCTCTTGAGTAGCTGCGCCCACCACGACTCCGGGCTAATTGTTTTGTATTTTTAGTAGAGACGGGGTTTCACTGTGTTAGCCAGGATGTTCTCGATATTCTGACCTCGTGATCCTCCCGCCTCGGCCCCCTGAAGTGCTGGGTTTACAGGTATGAGCCACCGCGCCCCGCCTCCGTTTGTTTTTTAATTAGTTTAATTTCTCTATAATTTACACAAAATAAAAGCACTGATTTTTAAGTGTACAATTTCTAATTGCCTGTTGCTAACATACGGAAATACAGTTGATACATTTATAATGACATTGCTTAACTTACTTATCAATTCCAGTAACACATTGCAATTCATTGTAGATTCTTTTTCAACTCTACATACATTTTATTTTATTTTCTGGACCATATTACACTAGAGAGGACTTCCAGGGGGACTGTGAATAAACATACTAGAAGAAGACATCCTTGGCATGTTCCAGACATAAGGGGAAGAACATTCAGTTAAAGTATAAATGCTACTTTTCATTTAGTTCCCCCCCCCCCTCCACCCAGGTATACTTCAAGTGCTTTTTAAGATAAAAGTATATGTTTGAGTCTGCTAATATGGTATGTTAATTTCCTATTACTGCTGTAACAACTTAGAACTAACCTAGTTGCTTGAAACAACACGAAGTCTTGCCATGTAGTCCTAAAGGTCAGAAGTCTGAAATGGACTTCGCCGGACTAAAATCAAGGTGTCATCAGGCTTTTGTTCCTTCTGGAGACTCTGGAACGGCATCTATTTCTTCCTTTCCATCTTCTATAGGATGTGTTGGCTCTTGGTCCCTTGTTCTTCCATCTTCAAAGCCAGAAATGGTTTACTGAGTCTTTCTCATGCTGCATTATTCTCACACATCTATTCTGTATTAAAATCATCTCTTTTATCATGTAAAGTAACATATCCTCAGATTCCAGATATTCAGAAGTGGACATTTTTATGGGAGTTTATTCAGCCTGTCACATATGGTAAAATAGTTGTGTTGTTTTGTACCATTTTGTTCCTTATATGATAAACCAACCTTTCATTCTTTGAGGAGAAAAAAAAAAATCATTACTTGGTCATGATATATTATACATCTTGCATGTTGAGGGATTTCATATGCCATAGAGCTAAATTAAGGATGTTTGTACTTATATTTATGACGGATATTAATCTAGAGTTTTTTATTTGAATTACCCTGTTTAGTTTTAGTGTTACGATAATGCTATATTTATAAAACGGGGGGAGAATGCTCTGTCCTCTTTTAATTTATGGAGAAGTTATATTCAATTGATATTATGTCTTCATACATGTTTGATAACATTCATAACTATACAAAAACATGTAACACAAGGTGACCAAGTATGATTTATATGAGGAATATAAAAATTACTCAAAATACAGTGAACAACATTTAATTAAGATAAATAAAAAACCTTTATCTCAATAAATGTAGTAGAATTACTTGAAAAATTCAAAGCCTATCCACAATAATAAAAATAAAAAAGCACAGTCTCAGGAAGTGAGTGGATAGACATATTGTCATATGTAATATACAATGGAATAAATCTACTAATTTTTACAACAACCTTGGAGCATTATGTCAATAGACAAAAGACAGATATAAAGAACACACACTACGTGATGCTAATTACATGAAGTTGATGGATAGGAAATATCTGACAGATTACAGAAAATATTTTGAAGGGAGTGTGAGTGAGGGAACTTTCTGAGGTAGAGGGAAGATTCTCTATCTTGATTAGACTTCTGGTTGCAGACTTGTTTACATTTGTCAAAACTGATCGAATTGTACTTACAGACTCTGCCTTTCACTCTACCTAAATTTACCTATACTACAATAACACATAACAGTTATTTAATAAAAATAACACCAATTATCTGTCTAAAATTGCTTTCTATTCATCAGCATGTTGGGAAATAATGTGGATTAAATTTCGAGCTATTTTTGTATCATGAATAAATAATATTTACTACATGTATTTACCTTATGTGCATTTATAAGTGAACTGCTTAAAATGCAACTAAAGGATGAAATCTATTCATTTTATATAGATCACCAGTAACTCTTTTTATTATAGAGATATTAAGAAAAAAGACTAGATCTAATAATAACATCTTGTTCCCATTTTCTCAAATATACAGCCCTGCTGTAAATAGGTTTCCACAGAAGCACCTACTACTTATCAAAGTTTGAGCCAAGAAAATCTCAAATGTACTTTTTTTGGTATCCAATTGAAACTTTGAGATTGAAAAGTTTTCTTTCATCATCTTTTTCAATATTCTTTTAATTTACCCAATTTCTCTGAATCTTCACCAAAAACCTCTATATTCTAGGAAGTCTCCCCTGTGTTCAGTTCTCTCAAAACTTAATTTTTATTCCCTTACTTCATACAGCAACTAAATCTTTGGAAAAGACTTTTAACTACAGTGTCAGGAAAGTATTGTAACTCTGAACTGAATTGTACTAGAAGTGCTTTTAAACAAAGATGCTGTTTCCCTGTTGTTGTTTCAACTTTTTTGTTATTGTTAATTAATTGAAGCAGAACATAGTTGTGTTTATGCCTTATATAAGTCTTAGATCTTTATTCATAGGTTGTGTGTTAGGGGCAAATAATTTTACATTTTGTTATTAATTCTGGGGAAATAATTCTACATGTTGTTAATTGATTCTACCTAATACTAGTAAATGGAATGAATATTACAGAAGATGCAGGATTACTATCCATCCAATTTTACCTACTATAAATTTAAAAATAATATGAAAATCTTTCTTTCCAGTCCCCAAATCCAGTTAGCCACAAAAATTGCTTAATTCTACATTCTATATCTTTCTAATAGTCATCATATCATTTAGGTATCAACTGCCACAGTAATACCTCGGATCTAACTGTCTCTTTCTTTGTGTTTATTCTCTTTCACTCAAACTCCTCTTAGCCTTCACTAAAAGGAAGAAAAATATTCCTACATCCTCCAAGTGTTCAGTAATTGTTATTTTTTTTCTTCTCCTTAGCTTATTCACTTTCTTCCTAATTTGCTCAGACAATATCTAGGAACTAACAAACATGCACAACTATAACAGACTCTAACATGATTTACTGTTGCAATAACAGTGGATATGAAAATAATCTACTAGTAATTAACAGATGTTGATAACATACGTGAAGCCCTAACAAGTCAGGTTTTTTTAGCCTATAATTGTTTGTTATTGCAAAAGTATGAGATTGATAACTTGTTAATTCAGGAAAGAAAATTAATTCAGTGATTTGTGTGCTATGTGAAAAGTTTTAGAATACAATTTTTTACTGGCTGGCTTTGTCTGGAAAATGTCAAACAAGCTTCCAAATAGGTGGGTTGTATAATTTATACAGTTGATAGACTATTTAGAAATTAACAGACTACCTAAATACGGTGCTACATGACTGTATCCAGACTAAGCTATTTTTGTTATCCTTGCACTTAATGACAAGCATAATAGTTTTAGTTGCCGTGAAAGAATTGTCCTTGCATTGTTTTCTTGACATAATATTGCAGGGTCATTTATTAATTTGTTTGACAAATACAAGAAATAGAAAATAGATGTTTCAAACTCTACCTAGTCAATATAATACAACTGAATAAAGCAATTAGGATGAACCATGGGGAGGGGGAGAAAAAATAAAGGGAAAGGAAGAGAGAGCAGAGGGAGAATAAGAAGATAGAGGAAGGGAGAGAGTGAGAGCTAAAACGCTACCTATTCTATCCCACTCCCAATCTGTAGTCCTTGGTCTTTTTGTTTGGTTACGTTTCTGTGAGACACAGAAGGGCCAAGCAAAAGAGCATCTAAAAAAGAAGTGGACTGCATCAGTCCTTGCCTGAGTTCTACTTTGCTTACTCTAAGTCTGTAGTTCTCAAACTGAACTGCCGCTTGCAGTTTCTCATTAATCTGTTGAAAAGAATATATAGATGTCCACCCTAGTACCAGAAAAAATAAATCACCAATATTGCTGGGTGATTACTGGTGAAGTATATTGCTAATTTTAAAACTTTCCAAATTATTTTACTGTGTATGAAGGGTGAAACCACTGATTTAAAATGTTCTTCCTTTCCTGTCCTCCTGATCTTTAGGACTATGCCTGCTGCTGGTCAGTCCCTCTTCCCTCGTGTTGATGCATCTGAATCAGTCTTACATAAAAAGCATTGACTATTCTTTTCTTCAAAGGCCTAAGCATGAGGCTTGAGCTCTAATTATTTTTAGCTCAATTACTGCGTCAGTCTTATGCAAACAGAGTTTGATAATTATAAGGAAATAGAACTTTCATTTAACCAAATCTTGTGGACCTATAGGATATTATATATAATCTATTATGATTTTTAAAAGAAAACTTGCCTACGATTTAATACTGCTTACAGTATTATTTTCTTCTCCCAGCCCAGAAAAGGAAATCAGAATACATGACGTCAAAACTTCTCAAGCTCAATCTGATAATCATGCTCACTCTTTCTCATCTTTCAGAGTTATATAATCACAAATAGATCATTATGAAGTTTACATAAAATTATTCTTCATTTAAGAGAGAAATGGTATTAATCACCGTCATCAACATAGTACACCCTTATTAAATTATAAAATATTCAAAGATGTTTTCTTTAAGTAAAATAGCTCCAAACTGTTAATATTGCCTGTTAAAACAAGACACTTGGGATCTCACATTTTAAAATACTAATTTGAATTAACAAATGAATTCATATGGTGATATGAGGATTCTTATAGACCCTGTTTGTGCTACATAATTATCTTAATTTATTATCATTTCCTTATTTTTTGCTTGTATTTCTGATTATTTTTTCTATATCCCTCCAAATGTTAGGGACATATTTATTGTCAGCTTTCTCTTTGTCAGGTATTGGAGTTATAATTGTGCCACTATTCTCATGAGAATAGTTTCCCACTGGTAGATTCAGCGATGTAAAGTAAAAGTAAAAGTTTATTTCATAATGTGGTAAAGATAAATGTTAGTATGCTAAAATAGGATAGGATGAGAGTTTCCAGCTAAGGCTCAGGACGTTGGGAAGGCTGTCCTGCTGGGCTGGCCCTTGAGCTATCTCATGAAGGATGAGTAAGCTTTCAGGTTAGTAGACTATAATACAAGCTTTACAACCTGGGAAAGAAACTACTTTAGAAAATTCTATTAGGATTATAGCAACGATAAAAATTTATACAGTAATAAATTGTCTTATATATAATTAATATAGTATTTAAAAATAAATCTACACTAAAATGTTTCAGATTAGTCGAGTACAATTAGCTTTTAATAAGTGTCAATCATGTATCAGGCACTGTAATAAAATCAGGGGATTACAAAATGGACTTTGAAGATCACAAACTGAAGGAGATGGAAAATAACTTGTATTTTTGAGCTCCCAGTATGTACCATAAACTTTAGTTGTAACATCTTTTTACATTCAAAATACCTCTGTAATATGAACTTTCAGATCCTTTTTGCAGATTTGGCAATAGAGCACTGTGCAGACATGCTACCAAACAGGGTGTGTGCTAAAGCTGATTGACACCAAAATCTTTTGATTCCAAAGTAAATTTTGTTTTTATGTTTCTTTATCTCCTTATTTCTGAATTCACTGGGGATGCTGAACGTAGCAGAAACACATTTAAGGAGCCTACAGTTGTTGGCTGAGAATACACATTTCTCTCATACACGTTACACTTTTAAATTCGGCTTAGTAGAAAAGGGATAGATGCTATATTATTGCCTGTGAACTTTCATTTTCACTTCGGTCGAAACTGAAATAAAACAGAGTATAATCTAACTAGAAGAGTGATATAGCAGAAGAGAGTAAAAAGTGAAAGAACAGAGACAAGGAGAAATATGATTAGTATAATTTTATCAAGAGATTTTCAGGGAGCAATTATTTTGGCAATTGTCACAGCAACTTCCAAAGCAGCACCAAGTATCCTTCTATGAACACGTGCTTGAACTGCACTTTAGAGAGGATATTCATTTTCAGGAGAATATATCTGAGGAAATTGCATTAAAAGATAATTTCTAGGTGGAAATATGCTGAAATAAGCTTTACCAGGTTAGGAAGCAAGTACATACTTGGGGATTACAATTCGAGGTAAGATTTGGTTGGGGACAGAGAACCAAGTCATATAAATGATGTTGTTGGAAATTAGTTCACCATTAAGTGCTTGAGTTTACTTTGGGGCTTCCTATTTCATTGCATTGGTTTAGGTGTCCTTTTTTATGCCAGTATCATACTGTATGTATGATATTGCATACAATTTGCACATATGCAAACTAAAAATAAAAAGAAGACTATGGCTTGTTATTATTCATCATATTTGGTGAAACTGAAAAAAAAAAATTCCTAGGGGCTAATAAGTATATCTGTAGATGTGATCCTCATTATTTAAATATTTTCTCAGATGCATAAAAAATTAGTAGAAGGAAATTTATTAATGTGCTAACGGTAGGAAACTGGTGAAATGCAGGTAATTTTAGTTTTTTTTTTCTTTATATTTTTCTGTACTGCTCAAAACCTTGCAAGTTCATCCTTAAAATACAATTCACAGCTGTAACAACAGCTACAAAGAAGCGTGAAGCTGCACATTCCCCAAATCATAGCATGCCAGAGCAGATCATGCAGATATTCTGGTAGAGACATTTTATTCTCCTGTGAATAAGAACATGTGGTTTTTCCTTTCTAGAAACTTGTTTTTCTGCACTAAGTTAACTGCTCTTTTTCCATCACAACAGGCACATTGATAATTTGTACTTTCACAAAGTAGTTTTCCCAGACACTCTCTTGTCCCAATTAGTGCATCATGCTAATTCTGGCTTTGGAGCTTTAAACTGTTTAGAAAAATCTGAAGTCTCCTACTCATTCGCAAGATAAACTATTCCAATCATACAAGTCTCAATTTAGATATTATTAATCCTCTTGACTCACCACTTCCGTGTTATTTGCTTCTTCTACTATGTTTGCCTATATTACCTCACACTGTCTGCTCAGAGCACCGCTATATATAGATGACATTGATTTTGTTAAAATTTGAAGTAATTGTCTTCCCTACAAGACTGTAAGTTTCATGAGAAATTACATATATTATGTATATATCATATAAATACGTGTATATAGAGAACTTTTCTGGGAAAGCAGATTTTCAATATGGATTTTTAATTGTATATATTTAAGGTACGCACCATGCTGTTTTGATATACACATAATATACATAATGAAATAATTACTACACTTAAGCAAATTAACCTATCCATCACCTTGCACAGTTTCTTTTGTGTGTGTGTAGTAAGAGCTCCTAAAATCTACTGTTTTATGAAATGTTCAGTGTATCACCTCTTATTAACTATAGTCCTCATGCTGTACATTAGCTCTCTAGATTTATTCATCTTATATAACTGCAAGTTTATACCCTTTCTACTTATCCTGATTTCCTCTTCCTCCCTGCCTCTGGTAATAATGTTCCACTCTCTGTGTTAATGCATTCATCTTTTTTAGATTTTCCACATAAGTACAATACTGAGGTGATTTCCTTTTCACGTCTGCTTTATTTCACTTAATACAGTGTCTTCCGGGTTTATCCATGTTGTTGCAAATAGCAGTAGCTCCTTTTTAAAAAGCAGAATAATATTCCATTATATATATTTTGGACATACGATAATTTATTTTTTCATAGATTCTTAGGTTGTTTTCATATCATGTCTATTGTTAATGATACTGCAATAAACATGGAAGGGCTGATATGTCTATGAAGTGCTGATATTAATTTCTTTCAATATTCCCAGAAGTGGTAGATCATACGTTAGTTCTATTTATAATTTGTTGAGGAGTCCTCATGCTGTTTTCCATACTGACTGTATCAACTTGCATTCCCACCAACAGTGTACAGGGCTCCCTTTCTTCCATAAACTCATCAACACTTCTTATTTCTTGTCTGTTTTTTGTTGTTGTTGTTGACAGAGTTTCACTCCGTCACCCAGGCTGGAGAGCAGTGGTCCAATCTCGACTCACTGCAACTTCTGCCTCCCGGGTTCAAGCAATTCTCCTGCTTCAGCCTCCCGAGTAGCTGGGATTACAGGTGCCCACCACCAGGCCCAGATAACTTTTGTATTTTTAGTAGAGACAGGGTTTTGCCATGTTGGCCAGGCTGGTCTTAAACTCCTGACCTAAGGTGATCCACCTGCCTCAGTCTCCCAAAGTGCTGGGATTACAGGCATGAGTCACTGTGTCCAGCCAGTCATCAGGTCTGGCCACTTGTCTTTTTGATATTAACTATCCTGACAGATGTGAGGTGATGTCTCACTGTGGCTTTCAGTTGCGTTTCCCTGGTGACTAGTGATGTAGAGCACATTTGTATAAACCCAGTAGCCATATTTATGTGTTATTTGAACAAGTTCAGAAAGACACCGATAAATGAAAAATATACCATGTCCACAGATTGGAAGAATTAATATTGTTAAAATATCCATACAACCCAAATCAATATGCACACAAAGCAAAATACATATTGAATGATTTCCCTATAAAGTCCAATGACATTTTTCACAGAAATAGAAAAATGCAATCCTAAACTTTGTATGGAATCACAAAAGACCTGAAATATACAAAATAATCTTGGAAGTAAATTAAAAAATCTTGAAAGCATCACATTTCCTGATATTAAATTACATTACAAAGGTATAGTGTTCAAAACAGTATGTTACTGGCATAAAAAAGGACACCTAAACCAATACCATGAAATAGAAAGCCCAGAAGTAAACTCAAGCACATACGGTGAACTAATTTCCAACAACGTCATTTATGTGACTTGGTTCTGTCTCTATCCAAATCTCATCTCAAATTGTAATCCCCATAATCCCCACATGTCAAAGATGGGACAAGATAGAGGTAATCATATCACAGGGGCAGTTCCCCCCATGCTGTTCCAATGACACTGAGTGATTCTCAAGAGATCTGATGGTTTTATAAGAATCTCGCATTTCCCTTGCTTGCACTCACTCCATCCTGACACCCGGTGAAGAAGGTTCCTGCTTCTCCTTTGCCTTCTGCCATGATTGTTAAGTTTCCTGAGACCTCCCCAGCAATGTGGAACTGTGAGTCAATTAAACTTCTTTCTTTTATAAGTTACCCAGTCTCGGGTATTTCTTTATAGCAGTGTAAGAACAGACTAATACAATCACCAAGAAAACACAATGGGGAAAGAATAGTCTTTTCAATAAACAATGTTGAGTGAACTGAATATCCACATGCAAAGAAATGAAACCGGACCTTTATCTTACACTATACACAAAATCAACTTAAAATAGATTAAAAACTTAAACATAAAATCCAAAACCATGAAATTCCTAGAAGTAAAGTAAACTAGGGGAAAAACTTCTTGATATTGCTGTTGGCAATATATATATGTATATAATCACACCAAAAGTTCAGGTAAGAAAAGCAAAAAAATAAAAAAATAGAAATAAACTGGGCCTATATCTAACTAGAAATTTCTTTGAAGCATAGACAACAATCAACAAGAACAAAAAGCGAGCCCATATATCTGATAAGGGGTGAATATCCAAAATATGTAAGGAATTCACACAACTCTATAGCAAAAGGACAAATAACTCCATTAAAAATGTGGGGAAAAAAAAAAAAGCTGGGCGCGATGACTCACGCCTGTAATCCCAACATTTTGAGAGGCCAAGGCTGGTGGATCACCTGAGGTCAGGAGTTCGAGACCAGCCTGGCCAACATGGCGAAACCCCATCTCTACTGAAAATACAAAAAATTAGCCGGGCATAGTGGCGGGTGCCTGTAATCCCAGCTACTCGGGAGGTTGAAGCAAGAGAATCACTTGAACCCAGGAGACGGAGGTTTCAGTGAGCTGAGATCACACCACTGCACTCCAGCCTGGGAGACAAGAGTGAAACTCCTTCTCAAATTTAAAAAAAAAAAAAAAAAAAGTGAAGAAAACCCTGTATAGATAATTTTCTAAAGAAATCGACCCGTGTTTTTTATGCACAGAGAAAAAGTAGCTTGGTGAACAAAAAACGATTTCTAGAAGAAAAGAACCACATGTTCAAATTCATGCGAGAATGAAATATCTCTGCTCTCCATGTGATTTGCTCTTGCATGCTACTATTTGGTAAGTGTGCAGCTTCAGAGTTATAAAAAATATATTCACATACATATTCATGTGTGTGTGTGTGTGTCTGTGTGTCTGTGTGTGTTTGCATGGGTATTTGTTGAATAATAGCTTAATAAATTGCCAGAAAACTTGTAATTGCTATCATAAAGAATGAGAGAGAATTTTTACTAGAGGGGAAATAGAAGATTGTTTTGCAGTTAGTGGCGGGTACAGACCGTGGATTACAGTGGTTCCAGTCTTTATGATTGACTAAGTATTTCCAATGCCTGGAATACAGATGTCGGGAAGGAAAATTGCACAGCAGAGGTAAAGTTAGTTAACTGAAAGTGAGTGTATCAAAATGAGGTATGGGCTTAAGGTGCCTTTGAATGGAAATCTATTTATATTAACTGTTAGAAAACACAAAGAATATTAATGAATGAATCACCCATGGGCTCAAAAACAGATAAAATAATGTTGTATTAAATACCTGAATAGGTGGTTTTCTGCTGGGAATTTACTAAAATCTAGGAGTAGAAATAAAGAGTGGTGGTGTTGATTCAGAGGTTGAATTTTGGAGGGCAATTTTGAGAGAACATCAAACAGAGCAAGAGAGTTGAGGATATTGGAAGACAAATCTATTTAACATTATCCTTGTGTTATTTTCACCTCTATGAAAATGCTTTCCCAGTGTCTTTTCTGGGTTCAGTTTTCTCCACCCATCTTAAATATTGACAATTGCTATCCACTGTTTGTTTCTGTCTTTGTATTCCATGTTAGACTATGGCTTATTGAGAATCTGAATGTTTTACATCTCTATATTCTATTATCATTAATAACAATCCAAGGATATTTTTTAATCTTGTAAAAGAAAAGAGGAAACATAGCTAAAATGTGGCCATTGACAGAAAAATAGAGAGAGAGAGAGAGAAAGAGAGAGACTGCAAGTGGCCGTTCCCAAATAATAATTAAAAGGAATAGGTTTGGAGATTACACAGTTTCACAAAGCTAAAGGCAGAATTAGCTTTGATACTTATTGTAATAGTAATATAAATGAGGACAAGTTATATAGGCTTATTAAACAAATTTCTAATTTTTAAATGACGATGATGTATATCATGGAATAAGTATGACAATTAAATGGGATAAAAACTATCTAAAACAATTGACCTAGGGCCTGGAACATGGAGCACTTGATAAAATGCAGTTATCAGTGTTACAATTATGTATTTGCGGTTATGATGCTTGTGTCTATTGTCTGAGGCTAATGTGTTCTTAACAAGATAAGTATGAGATTATACCTAAACTGCAGCAAGATAGAGATACAAATTAATGGCTGAATTAAATAAATTAATTCATTTTTAAAATATGTACTGAGCCTACAATGCACACAGCATCAGGCAATGTTTTACACAGCATTGAGTATAAAGGATAAAAACGTACATGTAATATTTTTATTTATTCATTAATATATACTTATTGCAAATACTATGTGGAAGTTACTACATCAGAATATGAATACCAAGTGATATGTTTTTAAAGAGGTCTTATCAAGCTAACACTCTCCTCTGGGAAGGAAGCATAAAATAAAACAGCAAACACAAAAACTTGTAATTTGAAAATAAGCTTAAATATCTGAAATAAAATAATTGATTGCTAAGAGACGAAACATATTCTAGGCCCTTTCTAAGAAAGGTATATTTTAGCTGATATTTGGAAGATGAAAAAGATAAAAGTAGGTGATAATTAGAAGAAGAATATTTCAGACAGAAGAAACTGGATAGTCAAGTACCTTAAAGTAAGAAGAGATCACGGAAACAGAAAGACAACCTGTGTTGCTGGAGCATGGAGAGTTAAAAGGAAGTAGCTCAGAATAGACTCTGTAGATACAGACTGAAACAGGTTATTATCTTATAACCAAGGCTATAAAATGAGAAATGGAGTGACAGGAATCATTTATTTACCAAATATGTTTTGTATGTCTATATATGCTAGACATTTTGTAGGAATCAGGGACAAAATGATTAACTCCAAAAAGCTAACCGAATAAACAAGCAAATTATATGATACATGAGATGACGGTAATGAGCAGTACAGAAAAGGAAAAGTGGAAAGTGGGTAAAGAGCTCCATTTGGGTGGAAGACTAGGCTTGGGGACACTGCAGTTTTAAATGGGGAAGTAAGATAGGCCAACTGAAAAGGTGATGTTTCTTCTGCTTTTGCTGTTTAAACATTTTTAAACCTGTTTTTAAAGAAATATATGCTCATAGTAAGCATAAAATATCTTTTGATTTTTTTCATTGTATTATTTCATTCACACATATTCTATTCTTCAGATAAAGCCATTGCCATGAATTCTTTTTGCAGATTTTTTATAGTACAGTATTTCTACTTTAGTTGTTTTCAATAATACTATATCTTAGAATCTCCCCATTTCAGAACATATATCACTTTCTTATTCTTTTTTATTGTAATTCAACAATTTTATAATAGCAACAGATTTTATTTGACCATTATTATCATTATTATTATTTTGAGACGGAGTCTCGCTCTGTGGCCCAGGCTGGAGTGCAGTGGTGCGATCTCGGCTCACTGCAAGCTCCACCTCACTGCAAGCTCTGCCTGCCGGGTTCACGCCATTCTCCTGCCTCAGCCTCCCGAGTAGCTGGGACTACAGGCACCCGCCACCAAGCCTGGCTAATTTTTCTTTTTGTATTTTTAGTAGAGACGGGGTTTCACCATGTTAACCAGGATGGTCTTGATCTCCTGACCTCGTGATCCACCCGCCTTGGCCTCCCAAAGTCCTGGGATTACAGGTGTGAGCCATGGTGCCTGGCTTATTCAATCATTTTTATGGTGATAGACATTTAAATAATTCCATTAAAAATGTTTCAAATAAAATTATAAGGAAGATGCTGTATACATATCTTTGGAAAATATGTGATTATCTAATTAGAAAGAGGAATTTAGAGGTAAAATGATTCACATTACAGGAATTAATTTTGATAGAAAACGCTAGACTGTTCTTCTAAATGGCAGTGTCAATCCAGTGTCAAACAACAACAGTATGTAGGGGTGATAGCTTCTTATTCTCACCAACACTTACAGATAATCACCTTTTATAATTTTCCAGTATGACTAAAATAGTATCTGAATATGATTTTATTTACTTGTCTTTAATTATTAATGTATTTATTTTTTCATTATTATTAATTGTATTCATTTTCTGACCATTGTTCCCTTGTTGTATTGCAATGTCTGTTTATTAAAGAAACTAGACTTTTTGGAATGTGTCAAAATCATTTTCTGAATATTCATAGTTTCTTTCTTTTGTTATTTATGGTGTCTTTCATTAAACAGATATTTTAGTTTGGAGATAGTAAAACTCAATATTTTCCTTTATAGCTTTTGATTTTGAGATTTGATGGCTTTTGTTTAGCAATATCTTCCCATTCCAATTTTATAAAATATTTATCCACCATTTCTTGATACATGGTTCAATTTTTCATGCTTCAATCATTCTTACCTGAAAGTTTGGTTCAAGTTTTTTGTTTTTAAATAAGGTAACATAGCATTCATATTTTGTTCCAAATATTAATCAGTTATTGTAATTCTTTCATTCAACAACCTGTTCATTTTAGAGTAATTTAAAATGTCAACAATTTATATTACATAAAATTTCTAAATGTAGTTGCATTTGTATTTTAAAACTATATTATCTTGAATGTATGTGCTTGACTGTTCTTGCCTAAGACCTTATTATTTTAATTCATGTCACTTTGTAATATTTCTTTTATAATTAAATAAGGTTCATAGCCCCTCATTGTCCATTTTCATAATAATTCTGGTCTCTTTGTAGTTTTTAGGCATTTTTCATATTAAATAAAGGATACTTTTATTACTTTGACCAGGATTATATTAAACTAATCTATTTCAGGAAGAATAAATGTCTCCACAATATTTTTTAAGTTATCTTTATAAAACCCTTTGTATACTTATGATTGTCAGCCTTGAGTTTATCTTTTCATTGCTATTATAAATGTACTATTTTCTATCACTTTATTTTATTGTCTTGTATTTTCTTGTTTGAAGAAAGTAGGCTTCTTGGGATATGTATAGCATATATATATATATTCATTATAGACCAATATTTTAATTAATTTCTTTTTTTTCCCAAAATAACTTTATATTTATAAATAGGTAATAAGCTACAAAACCATAGCTATAGTTTGAAAAAATAGCCATTTGAGTTTAAAGAAAATAATTGACTATATTAAATCCTATACTCATAAACTTACTAAATACTACATATTGAAAAACAGTAAAAGGTATCCATCTAATTTTAGATACCCCAAAATGATTTAACCATCTTTAGTGACCATTTATCTGTTTGTATTTAAAAGATTAAAAATGGTGTTCTAACTTCACATACTAAAATCTTAAAGCATCAAACAAATAATTCAAATAATCTACGACCATTTATCTTGCATTTTATGTTCAGATACAATGGTCTTGTGCTGGTCTTTTTATCCTCCCTCATACATGAATCCTATTTGTATGCTGTTGGACAAAGTTAAAACTGTGATGTGTTGCTCTAGATCAACATACATAATGAACCTTAAAATGTGACTGACTCTAAAATCCATCACTTTAAGCTAATTGTTCTCCCTATTATCATTAAACAAAAATTACACGTGTAAATAACTGGGCTACTCATTAATATAAATCAGGGAACTTCAGTATAGGACTAGGACTTAGAGTCTAAACCCCAAACTTGCTAAATTGAGGATAAAGAGACACAAAAGTGTTAAATGTCTCGTTCAAGATCACATGGCAAATCCACAGCCTGTTAGGTTTTATTAAAATCTGTATATAATCATAGAAATTTTTATATTTAATTTTAATTTACCAAAAGCCTTATTAACTAAAAATATTTTGATTGGATTTTGTGGTTCAAAACATGTAATTTGTAAACATTTATTGTGTTTAGGAAGGTTGTTAGAGTGATGACTACAATTAATTATTTTTGGAGTGTCAAGAAAGGTAACTTGCTCAAGGGAGTTTTTGTAATTTTCTTGTGAATATTGATAAATCAAGTGCCTTCCAATCATTGCAAAATGTTTCCTGAGAGATTCCAAGTCAAATTCATGTTGTATAACAGATGATAGAAATTAGAATTAATATGGAAGGGAGTATACAAAGCACTCTAATATTATCTTCCAAGATTGTAATAACTTATTCATTTGCTTTATCTTTATCATATGAATCAAATGCACTGGAGAGCATTTTGCCAAGATGTCCTTTTGTCAGTTTAATTCTTATTATCTTGAAGGCATGTCTTAATAACAAAACATTCTTTGTGTCTTATTTCTGGTAATATTTTTTCATTTTCTAAACAGTTTTCTGATGTTACAGAGAAATAAAAAATTCATGTAAGAAAAACATTTGTTGCTATTGTTTAGAAATAAATAACCTATATTGTGTCAATTTGAAGCCCACAAAAATGAATAAGGCCTATAATTTTGACATTTTAAAATTATTTTTAAGGTCACAAGCATATTTAATACTGTCGATACATGTAAGAACATATGTATATTCTTATATATATAACATATATAAGTGTGTGTATAATATATATATGTGTGTGTGTGTGTGTTACCATTAGATAACTTATTTCAAGGAGATGCTTTCCAAATTTTTGTCCAAAGTGAATTGATTGCAGTTTCTCAGGTGTGTTTCTCAATACAGTGCCTCAAAGTTCTTAAGCATATACAAATTTGAATATTGTTTAACCTAATAAATTCCTTGGATTACATGTTGTTTAATATTTCTGAGGATAAAAGATATCACAGCCCTCTTTTTAATTTTCAGTAATATTTATAACATCTGATATATATAGGGTGTCATAGACTGCAACAAATTCAGAAAGAAAAAATGTTAAAAATTAAATAGCTCTAAAAGAGGAAACCAAACCCAGGTTCTAAGCTTTACGCTGGCGGGGAAACTGTGAAGCTCATCATGATCTACCACAAAGCTGCATCAGTGACTAGGCATAAGGTAGGAAGAATGACAGCATGGGTAAGAGGAGGGTTCTGGAGTCTAACTCTATGTGAACACACATTTTTTGATCTGCATTGTGCCCCATTTTATCCATGTTTACAGTGGAAATAGCACTTAGAATTCACGTGACGATTAATTTAGTTTGTACATATATACTCTTTGATCAATGACTGACTGGTTCACTGTAAGTGTCTATAAAATGTTTGCCCATTGTATGCATTCAATGAATGAGTGTGATTTGAAGTACAGAGGTATTTTTTTTTCCACTAAGTTACATATTAATGCATATAATCTCAGCAAACATTTACGATTTTACAAAATATCTTAGTTGTTCTGCAAGGCTATTATCTCCTTCAGTAATCAAACTGAGTCTCAATCAAATAAGTTCAGGGGATAGTCAGGATAGTCAGTTTTTATTAATAGGGTACAAGCTGGAGATGAAATGATAAGATTACTGGCTCAAGATTTACCAACTAAAGGCTTTCAAGTTCTATAAGTTTAAATCACTTTGCCTATCCACAGATATAACCCCTCCAACTCAGCCCATGATCAGAGGTATAAAACTCCAAAGTTATTCAGGAATAACAATAACTTAATGCAGAAGATCAAAATAATTGTTGCCAAGAAATGCTTTGAGTCAAAAACACTTATTTTATGTAAACTCAGCTACATTCTCCTAGTATTCATGGTATAACTCATGTGATTAGATGCTTAGATGGCCTAGAATTAATCACTTGCCAGAATAGCATAGTGAGCATATTACTTACTAACTGTAGGATCTTGAATTATTTTTTTAAACGTTTTTGAACTACAGTTTCCTCATATGTGGAAAAAAAAAAAATTTTTTTTTTTTTTGACACAGAGTCTCTCACTGTTGCCCAGGCTGGAGTGCAGTGGCGCAGTCTGGGCTCACTGCAAGCTCCACCTCCCGGGTTCACGCCATTCTTCTGCCTCAGCCTCTGCTAATTTTTTTGCATTTTTTAATAGAGACAGGATTTCACTGTGTTAGCCAGGATGGTCTCTATCTCCTGACCTTGTGATCCGCCCGCCTTGGCCCCCCAAAGTGCTGGGATTACAGGCGTGAGCCACCGCGTCTGGCAAAAAAAAAAAAAAAAAAAGATTGATGTTTACTTCATCGTGAGGATGAAAGAGATAATAAACACAAACTTTATATTTCAGTGCCTGACAAATGAGTGACAACAAATTGTGACTTATTAGACCAGTTATTTTGGCATAAATAGACAATGATATTTGTTAATGATCTCAAGTTCAATAAGTTTCTCTTTTATATTTCTCTCCAATTGCTTAAAGTTTATGGTAATGTTACAACTATGCCCCTCTAAAATTTCTCATTAGAGTACCTTTACTGTTAGGAAGGCTTTAAATTGATATGAAATTTAAGAAGTGATATCAGTTTAACTGAAATCATATAGAGTAAGTGGCTAGTCATGGAATATATAAAGATTTGTGACCAGGAACAAAAGAGAATTCAAAAATGTCCATCTCTCTTAAGGTAATATTATGTTTACAGAGTATACTAATCAACATGTATAACTATCCCATTTGAGGAGAGATATCCTAAATTAAATACTGTACCTTTAACAATATCATGATTTTATTTTCTAAAATTAATATTGTTGTGTGAAAATAATTTATGTGACATCCTTGTGCAACAACTTGGATTAAATATTTTACTCTGTAATGTAGTGTTTTATCTAGGACTTTACTAACACTCATGATTCTAAGTTACTTTAAAGAGGTTGGATAATTATGCACATTTGTAGAGAAGAGCAAATTGACTTGAATCCCTTGCAAAGGAACATAGTTTAGCATAGGACTTGTAAGGAAAAAGTTATGCTACTGTTAGAAAGCTGTTATGATTATCACAGTTGGATATGGTATCTGAGTAGTACGTTTCAGACCGTGCAGTGAGAAGAATAGCACTGTGATATATGATTTTTAAAGGTAAAATAAGGTGTCTGGAATGGTTCAGAGATGTGATTCAGATAATGCAATTTGTGGAGTTAGGGGACCTCCTGATGTTCTTGTTGCTCTGGGGCTGGCAAACGTTCCTGAACAAAGATTTTGGAAAATTTATATAGATGCTAATTTATTTACCATATTTTAGTAGGTAAGAACTTAAATGCTTGTTTTCAGCTGGTCAAATACGTGGATGCCATAATTTTCTGCGTTAGACTCAGTACAATTGGATGTTTTGTGTAAAAATCTGATGAAAAATAATATCCTGTAAAATAAGTCTTTTACACTGAATCTTTATTCTCTCCCAAAGAACTCAGTGAATCTTTATTTTCTTTCAGGTACCCAGGTATCATCTGTTATTTCATCTCTGACAAAAAAATTGTATTCTTTTGCAATCCAAAATGCCCAGAGACTAGAGTAGCTGTAGCTTCCTTGTGATCAACAATAGGGCACCTCTCATAGAAAAGTGATAGCATTCCTTTTTCTTTTTCCTGGAGTGGAAATTGTTAGTGCATTGTGACATCCGATTATAATTATCTTTAACATTTTTTTTTGTGAGGGTAAATGAATTCCACTCCAATTCATTTATACAAATTTATATTAAATAAACAATCTTCTGGGCCGGGCGCGGTGGCTCACGCCTGTAATCCCAGCACATTGGGAGGCCAAGGCAGGCGGATCACAAGGTCAAGGGATCGAGACCATCCTGGCTAACACGGTGAAACCCCGTTTCTACTAAAAATACAAAAAATTAACCGGGCATGGTGGTGGGAGCCTGTAGTCCCAGCTACTCAGGAGGCTGAGGCAGGGGAATGGCGTGAACCCGGGAGGAGGAGCTTGCAGTGAGCTGAGATCGCACCACTGCACTCCAGCCTGGGTGACAGAGTGAGACTCTGTCTCAAAAAAAAAAAAAAAAAAAAAATCTTCTGAACAAAATTTTCCGAACAAATATGGATCAAGCAGGAAATATGTAGATTTACATACCCTCTTCTATGTTAACATATATGTGGCTTCTAAAAAATATAGAAACATATATGATATAAAAGATAAATATATAGAGTGAGAGATATAGAGAGAGAGGAGGGAGAAAGTGAGAGAGAGTGTGTGTGGCGTGACATCTTAAGCTAACACGTTCTTCTGAGGAGAAGATGATTTATTGAATGATTTATTTAGTGCTACAAATAATTCTGGAAGGACTGACAGAACTTTTCTAGTCTTTTTCTTAATAGGGCAAACCTTCAGGCGTTCCTGCTTTGTGCCTCAGCCTAACTGTTAGCTGCTTGATCACCTTGTTCCTTTAAGGAAGAGGCCTACATAAAAATATGACACTATATAAACCACTGTGGCAAGCTTATAAGCATATTTGTTTATTTTATTTTTCTATTCTATCATTGCTGTCTAGTATCCTTGGTGTGTGTGTGAGTGACTGTGTTTCTATGCTTGATATCTTTATTGACACTCAAAAACTTACTCAGGGTAAGTTATTGTAGGTTTAAAAAATATTATAGGATTAAAAAATATTCTAGGTTTAAAAAACAAAAATAAATAAGATTTAACTGGAAATAATGCTTCTAGCCACTAAATTAATCTTTAAAGCAACCCCATAAGGCAGATCCTACGAGTATACTCAATTTATAACTAGGAAGTGGAAGAGTAAAGTGTTTTGGTAATTTGTCCTTGGTCACACAGGTACCCATTGTAGCCCCTATAAAGAAGGAAAGACATGCTCTCAGCCATCCAGCAGTGCAGGGTAAACTTCCCTCCCTTCCCTTTCAGGGCTATGTTGAGAATGACTATATTATTGACCCTTGCCATGTTCCATCTCATAACCCCTAAATTTGTCTCCCATTCCTCCCTCCAACAACTGAATTGCGGGGAAAAAAAAAAATCAAGAAAAAATGTTGGGAATTGGGGCATGATGGGCCAGATCATAGACATTTTAGTAACATGGTTCACAGTATGTGCTAAAAATTTAAACAGAATGTGCAAAATGTAGGAGGCCAGTCACTTAAATTCATCAAATGTCTGCAATATAAAAATATAAAATTGTGAGATTGCCATAGTAACATGTTTTATTTTTTGTGTGTAGATAGCTCAGGTAACTCTCAGAAATTGTTTAAAATGATAGAAATAGATGTGCAGACAACTTCTCTGTGAATGAAAATAATAATCTTGTAGAAAAACTGTCTTTTTGATACTTGAATGCTAAGTAGTCACGTAATGACATGCTAGCATACAGATTAAGCATCTAAGACACTTCTCTTTGGAAGGTTTGAGATGCTCATCTGCAAAATTTTGTGAAGTGACCTGAACAATTAAGAAGACAAAACAAAACAAAAAATATTTTCCCCATTGAATTCTCACTTACAGATCTTTGAAACGCAGGCTATTTATGGACTAGTTGTTAAAATTGTGCTATATGAGTACTTATATAATAACAGTTCAAGCACAAGTATTCACATTGGTTTAAAGTTACACATTACCTTGTTTATTTCAACTAGAAATGTGTTCATTTTACATAAAGGGGTTTCAAAATAATTACATCTGTGTAGTTCAGAAACTTGTGATTCTCTGTCTTAAGTCATCTCAGCACTTTAAATTTCAGTTAAATTTGTATTAAAATTATCTGGCAACTAATTCTAATAGCAAGAATATACAATATATGCCTTTAAAAACCTGTGTAGTGATATTTACCTTAAAGAAGTATTGAGTTGACCGGGTGCGGTGGCTCACGCCTGTTATCCCAGCACCTTGGGAGGCCGAGACGGGCGGATCACGAGGTCAGGAGGTAGAGACCATCCTGGCTAACACGGTGAGATCCTGTCTCTACTAAAAATACAAAAAATTAGCCGGCCTGGTGGCGGGCGCCTGTAGTCCCAGCTACTGGGAAGGCTGAGGCAAGAGAATGGCATGAACCAGGGAGGCGGAGCTTGCAGTGAGCCGAGATCACGCCACTGCACTCCAGCCTGGGTGACAGAGCAAGACTCTGTCTCAAAAAAAAAAAAAAAAAAAAAAAAAAAGAAAAAAGTATTGAGTTAATTGAATATTATTGTATTATTTTGTTGTCCTTATGAAGCTGTCGATGGAACTTTTTCTTTCCTTTCATACTAGTCTGTTCAACAGATATTAGATATTCATTACAATAATAATACCTGTAACGTTTCAGGCTCTTTCCCATTTGTCAACATTTCTAATTCTCATTAAAATATGTGAGATTAGTAAAGCAGATATTTGTAAGTACTCAAAGAAACAGAACTTGGAACCATTAGAATGCTTATCAGGTATTTTTAAAATTTAAAACATTAATAAAAAATGATAACAATAACATCATTCCAAAAACACCTATTGTTTGTTGAGCTTCCACTGTTTACAGGATACTTAAAAGACATGCACCTAAACAATGACTTAAGCTATGGAAGTTAATATTGTCATTTGCTATTGTTTGGCTTCAATAAGCCTGACTCTGTGTCCAAGATCATGCAACCAGTAAGTATCAGGGTCTGGGAAATATTCTGTCATGGAACTACCACAACCTATACATCTTTTTCCATTATACCATACTAACTAAATCTTATTGAATTATTTCCGTTTGTTATATTTGCACATTTTTACAAATGAACAAACAAAACTTTGTAAAGTTTAAATAATACCTTTGATTGGTTCAAGTTAGAATTTCAATTGAACTCTTTGATGACAGAGTCCATATAAATAATGTAATCCAGGTGGTCTAAGAAGATAGATCTGGAAAAACAGACATTTATTTTAGATATTTTTATTAAGTAATAGTAGATATTTTTATTAAGTAATAGGTAACCATTGAAGTATTTAAAAGTTACAAGGCAAAATGGAAGAAAAACCATGGTGATATATAATATAGTTTGAAAACAAAACAAAACATTAGTGTAATACGGTTGTCTGTTTTGACAGATTCTTGCCAGTATGATAGAATCTGTAGATTCTTTCTGGATCAGATTAGTTTCTCCAACTTTGTATCCTGTAGTCTCCAATTTCCACCAACCCAGCTTTATTCCTGTTGCCTTGACTTTTTTTTTTTTTTCCCAATAGCTTCCCAAAGTTCATGTACTGACATGGACTATACTATACCATTTTTCCAGGCTTGTTTGATTTTTTTGATCTTAAGCAAGGGTTTTGACTTCTCAGAGCCTAAGTACTTGATCTTTTCATATTTAATATTACTCTCCATAATCAACTGGAGAATATTAAGTATCTATGGAAACTTTAAATTCTTTAGTGGGTCAGGTTTTTAAGGGATCACAAAAATCTATGATAAATATACTAGTATAATATTTAAATAATTTTTCAAAAGGAGCAAATGTAAAATTTAAGGAAAAGAATACTGTGACACACAGGTAGAATTAGTAGATTTCTATATTAAAATATAATTTGGGTGATGGAAAATATCTTTGCTTTGTTTTAGAAAGGGCATTTCAACAGAGGTGTAAAAATGCCTCATGTAGTAAGAAGTGCAAATAATTGTGTTTACCTGAAAAAGGTTTAAGAGAGAGCATAGAGTGAAATAACACAGGGAAAAGTTAAAGCTATCATTTTTCTTTAACCCTGTAAAACACATGGACATACGCACACACAAGAAAGCATGTGTGCTCTCTTCAAATACACTGAACTATAAACGTGGGACAAAATATTTCTCAATACTACCATAAAGGAAACAACAAAAGGCAGTGAGTTTAAATTAGAAAATCTTAAAGGTACAATACAATAACTCACTAATAATTGTAGCTGCTGCTGCTGCTGCTGCAAAAAGGAAAGTGCTAAAATGTAAAATCACTATAACTAATGCTGTAAAAATCACTATAACTAATGCTCAAGTCTCAAGTCTCATGAAATCAAGGAGAAAAGGTAAAATGAACTACCTTGAAATACTTAGAGCTTGTGAATGATTTTGATAGATGATTTCTGAATTTCTTAATTCTTTATCTTCATATAAAGTAAGAAAGCAATATAAGAACATGTACTCAATGATCTATATGATGATAAATCTAACATACTGAATTTTTAAAAGATCTTTATGTTTTTCTTATATATTCCAGTGGATAAAAAATTTTCTGTGGTTCAAGACTTTGCACATAGTTAATCCAACTATAATACCTCACTTGTTAGAGAGAAAACAATCTTGAAATATAATCATATTTAGTCTGTAAAACTGTCAGGAAAAAAAGAAATTATTATGGAAGCATAGTATTAAAAAAGCAATTAAAATGTGACATGTTATAAATAAAAATGCAAACTTTTATGAAAGTGTCAAATTTAATATTCAAGTAACATGCCAGTTTAGAAAAAATGTTGTCAAAATATGATACCAAGTTCCTTTCTCCTTAATGAAGTTAAAGATTATTAATTACATGGGGTGATATGTGTGTAGATATTTTGATCTTTATGCATATGTATCTTTAAACTTAATTTTGGCCACTGAATTAAAAGCCCACATTATGGTTAAAGATACATATGCATAATAAGATTATTTCATACATGTCCAAACTGGTCAATCACTCATCTCACATTACAATTCTAAACATTTCATTTTACCAGAAGGTATAGTTTGTGCAATCAAATATTTAATACTTATAATTTACATTGGTTAGATTATAATTTAGACATTATAGGCTTTAACTTCAGAATTTGAAATAATGCAAAACCCACTTAGAGGTGATTTTAGTCCTTTTTAATGGTATATTTTATTCCAAGATATAACATACATCTTTGAGTTATGTTATTCTATGCAAACCTGTCTAACAGTGATATGGTGTTCAGATGACCTTTGTCAGCCCATAAGGTTTTTTAATACAAACACACTGTTTGCTTTTGACAGACACTAATACAATTTCAATCTATGTGTAGCCACTCTAACCAAACTACTTCCCAATCTTTAACTGAGTTATTAATACATACTTTGAACTCTGTAACTTTTTGAGTTCTCAAAGCACATATCTATTACTACATTGAGACTGTTCCATCTAGACAAAAGGATCCTGCGGGAGTCCTGAGATCTGTGGGTCTCTTTCAAGGTGTGGCAGTTACAATTCCCGATAGACTCAAAAGCAGGAGGGTCCCAAATAAATCAATGTCTGTAAGCCTAACAAATCCAATTTATTTACTCACGTATGTAACAGCTACTTATTGTTTGCCCATTTTATCAGTTTCTGAGCTCTGCATTGACATGCACACAGAGGCTTCAGTGGCTAGATCTTTTCCATCTATGAGTTCACAGTTTAGCTGAGTAAAAAGAGGTATAATAGTAGCCTAAGGGAAGCCTAACTCCCACTTTTCCACTTATATTTATGTTTTCCATCTCTGCTTGTGTTTCTGCTCAGTCTGGCTCTCTTCCATTGGTCTGTAGTCAGAATTTGGAATTGAGTTGAAGTTATATAAGTTTTGGGCTAATCTTTTGGAAGAGTATTTATTTCTGTCTTGTACTCTGATTGTTCAGATTTTGAAGTTGATGCCCCTCTCTTCAAATACTACAGCTTGATATTTTTTAAATTGGAAGTATAAATAAACATGTCCATATTATATTTTGAAATTATACATTTTATACAATTAATGGCAAATTAATTAATTGATAATACTTAAAATTTATTTTATCTTTCTATATAAAACAGATCTTTCCTTAAGAGTGTTTTTATTTTCTCCATAATGTATAAACATGGTTTATGACTGGCATTTGTATACTCAGCATTTCAGAACTTCAGTGAAAATGCTGATAGGTAGCAAAATTTCTAGCTAAACTTTGTTTTTGCTGTAAGGTCATTTAGGTTTCAATGATTAAAAATGCTCAAGGATGCACTTCATATTAATCTTGGGAGGGCATAGATTGACTGACCTCTGTTGAAATTAAATATAATTTAAAAGGCTACATTATTCTTAAAAGTGACTTTATTAAAATTTCTTCATGCTTAAGTTATTTTTCACCTCATTGGCTTTATATGTACTTCTTGTTTCAATTTAATATATTATGTGTTCTATAAGAAGAACATTGATAAATGTATTTAAACTGAGAATGTTTTTGTAACAGTAACAAGAAAAAAAAATAGCAGCCTCAATCTATGTCCTTTTAGGACTCATGAACGTAGGCAATGCTTGTTTTAGAAAAAACTCAGCATGATTTGGAGAATGCTTAGTGAAGCTTCAGAACACTTTCTGAGTCTGTTTCTTCATTTATAAAGTGGTTACCAAAATATAACTTTCATTGTTTTAATATAGAATTACATAAATTTATGTATATACAAAACATAAAATGATATCTCAAGAAATGTAGTTCTTTTTCTCCTTGCCTGAGTTGCACAGTTACATTTTCCTTCTCAGACAGTCCACTTTTGAATTTCAATAGACTGAAGTTGGTCTTCTTCTTGTGTAGTTGGTCTACTATAATCCAGCTCATGATATTGGCCTCTTGGCCTCTTTATTGTCTGACAGTCAGAAATTCCATCTCTATTAGGACCCAGTAGCATGTCAGAAACTGTTTTTCAGAAGCTATATAATTTTCTACTGCAGATAAACTGGATTGACTCCGGAACACCAAAACCTGCATTTTCTTTCTTCTGTTGAGGCTGGCCATAAACTCCATATGATATTTTTATTTTTTAATACAAATATCTCTTATTAACATAGCCCAAGAAACAGAAGTACTTGCATTACAACCTGGAACTGTACACTCAGGATCTGAGGAAAAGACAGAGTAGAAGAATTAAGGATCCTCCACCAACACCCCTACTTCAGGCCTTGGAACCTTGCTCATATGGATTACTAAACAAGTGCAGTCTATAAGTGGAGGAGTGAAAGAAGGACTGAAAGAAGCCCTTAGTAGCAGACAGAAAGAGTCAGCTGAAATGTGAGAGCACTAAGGAAATCCTGTGGTGTACCACACCTCCTCAATGTATGAAAATGGAGCAGCTGACTGCTAGGTAATGAAGCCTTTGGTGTGCTCAATTAGCAGAAAACCCTATGCCCAGCTTTACTACAAACTAGATTGATTCAACACACCAATTTAATGACCTGATAGACGAGGCATGCCCATTTCTAGACATAAATATAATTATGATTTTTGATGATTAGAAATACATCTTTAGTAAAACTCACTGACTATATCACTATGCACTTATGATAATTTGCATATCCATATAATTATTAATATAAATGCATAATTATCTCCATTTCAAATCAATCAATTGATCAGTCAATCTCATGCTCTCATTTTCTCTCCAGATGATCTCTGAGGTACAATGGTTTGACTTAAAGATTTTTCAAAAGTTAAGGTGCAAAAAAAGTTACATGTAAAGTAGAAATCATACTTCAAGTACCTATAAAACCATTTTGTTTTTGACTTTTGGTACAGTACGCAATTAATTACATGAGATAGTCAATAATTTATTATAAAATAAGATTTTTGCTAGATGATTTTGGCTGATTGTAGGCTAATGTAAGTGTTCTGAGTATATTTAAGTTAGGCTAGGCTAAGCTGTGATGGTTGGTATGTTAGGTGTATTAAATGCGTTTTTGACTTTGATGTTTTAAACTTACAATAGGTATATCAGGATGTAAACCTATTGTAAGTTAAAGAACATGTCTATACAAGTGTGTGTATGTATCTCCATGTTTCTCACATACCTGTGTGCTCTATACTTATAATATGGATGAAAACATTGATTTTTAGGACAAAGTACACAAGAAGGAAATTCATTAAACTTTGTTTTCAGGACTACAAATTTTGAGTATTCCCCAAAATTACATATATTAAAATTATGCTCCTCATCCAGTTTCATCAGAAATCAAGTCAATGATCCCTGATTTCAGGCCTGATTTCATCATGGATTCTAAATTGCAATCAAAGGTAAAGAAGACTGATTTTTTTTTCAGGTCTATTAAAGCAGGGTTGACATAAAATGAACTGTACTTATATAAGCAGTGCAATTTGATGTTCTGATATTTGTATATGCCTACAAAACCATCACCAGAACCAAGCTTCCTCTTGACTTTAGTTTTATTGTCCTTTCCTATTTTCCTCCTCACCCAAGGCAACCAGTGAACTGCTTTCTGTGACTATAAAGCACAGAAAAATTTGTATTTTACAGAATTTTATAGGAATGGATTTATAATTACTGAACCCTTTTCTATCTGGTTGCTTTCACTTGGCAAAATTATTTTGAGAATGATTCATGCTGTAATGAATATCAATAGTTCATTTCTTTTTATTGTTGATTTACCACAGTTGTTTATTCATTCAACTATAGGTGAAATTTGGAGCAGTTTTCTTTTTGAGTAAACTGTAAGTAAAGCTGTTCTGAACATTTGTGTATAAGTTTTTATTGAGACATATGCTTTCATTTATATTGGGAAAATACCTAGGATTGCAATGACTGGATCATAAGGCAGGAGTATGTTTACATTTTTGAGAAATTGCTAAACTATTTTCTAAAGAGTTTGCAAAATTTAGTTCTAGTCGTTCTCATCTTCTCCAACACTTGGTATGGTGTTGGAGGCATTTAATAGGCATTCTGATATTATATATTGATATCTCAGTATGATTTAATTTGCATTACTCTAAGACTATTTATATTTGTGACTTACAAATATTCTTTGATGAATTATCTTTTGTTTTCATAAATCTTCTGCTCATTTTTTTTGTGTGCAACACCTCTTATTTTATGTTTTTGTAGTGCTTTATACATTCTAGATACAAGTCTTTTATAGAATATTTAATTTGCAAATACTTTCTCTAAATTTGTGTGTTTTTTTTTTTTTTAAGTTCTGGAGTACATGTGCAGGATATGCAGATTTGTTACATAAGTAAACGTGTGCCATGGTGGTTTGCTATACCTATCAACCCATCACCTAGGCATTAAGCCCAGCATGCATTAGCTATTTTTTCTGATGCTTTCCCTCACTCTGCTCCTCCCCAACAGGCCCCAGTGTGTGCTGTTTCTCTCCTTGTGTCCATGTGTTCTCACTGTTCAGCTCTTACTTACAAGTGAGAACATGTGGTGTTTGGTTTTCTGTTCCTGCCTTAGTTTGCTGACCATAATGGATTCCATCTCCAACCATGTACCTGCAAAGGACATGATCTTGTTCCTTTTTATGACTGTATATTATTCCATGGTGTATATGTACCACATTTTCTTTCTTTTTTTTTTTTTTTGAGACGGAGTCTCCCTCTGTCACCCAGGCTGGAGTGCAGTGGCACGATCTCGGCTCACTGCAAGCTCCGCCTCCCAGGTTTACGCCATTCTCCTGCCTCAGCCTCCCGGAGCAGCTAGGACTACGGGCGCCCGCCACCTCGCCTGGCTAGTTTTTTGTATTTTTTAGTAGAGACGGGGTTTCACCGGGTTAGCCGAGATGGTCTCGATCTCCTGACCTTGTGATCTGCCCGTCTCAGCCTCCCAAAGTGCTGGGATTACTGGCTTGAACCACCGCGCCCGGCCCACATTTTCTTTATCCTGTCTATCATTGATGAACATTTGGCTTGAATCCGTTTCTTTGTTGTTGTGAATAGTGCTGCAATGAACATACACGTGAGGGTATCTTTAAAATAGAATGATTTATATTCCTTTGGGTATATACCCAGTAATGGGATTGCTGGGTCAAATGGTATTTCTGATTCTAGGTCTTTCTGGAATCACCACACTTTCTTCAATAGTGTTTGAACTAATTTATATTTTCACCAACAGTGTAAAAGTATTCCTGTTTATCTGCAGCCTCATCAGCATCTCGTTTCCTGATTTTTAAAAATTGCCATTCTGACTGGGGTGAGATGGTATCTCATTGTTGCTTTGATTTGTATTTCTTTAATGACCAGTGATGAGTTTTTTTGTTTTTGTTTTTTTTCATATGCTTGTTGGCTACATAAATGTCTTATTTTGAGAAGTGTCTGCTCATGTCCTTTGCCCAAAAAATCCTTAATGGCTTTTTAACTTTTTTCTTGTAAAGTTGTTTAAGCTTTTGTGGACTCTGGATATTAGACCTTTGTCAGATAGATAAGTCACACAAATTTTCTCCCATTATGTAGGTTGTCTATTCACTCTGATGATAGGTTCTTTTGCTGTGCAGAACCCTTTTAGTTTAATTAAATCCTATTTGTCAGTTTTTGCTTTTGTTGCAATTGCTTCAGTGTTTTTGTCATGAAATATTTGTCCATGCCTGTGTCCTGAATGGCATCGCCTAGATTTTCTTCTAGGGTTTTTATAGTTTTGGGTTTTCCATTTATGCCTTTAATCCATCTCGAGTTAATTTTTGCATATGGTGTAAGAAAAGGCTCCAGTTTCAGTTTTCTGCATGTGGCTAGCCAGTTCTCCCAGAACCATGTATTAAGAAGAGAATCCTTACCCCAGTGCTTGTTTGTCAGGTTTGTCCAAGATCAAAGATAAGATGATTGTAGATGTGTGGTCATATTTTTGAGTTATCTATTCTGTTCCCTTGGTCTATGTGTCTGTTTTTGTACCAGTATCATGTTGTTTTGGTTTCTGTAGCCTTGTAATATAGTTTGAAGTTGGGTAGTGTGATCCCTCCAGCTTTCAGAACAAAGGTCTTAATTTTCATGTTTTATACAATGTATGAATTTTGTCTTTATGGATCCTGTTTTAGGTTTTTACCTTGATGGTATCTTTTGCTTACTGGAGAACAATACACAATATCTTATATTTTCTTCTAGATGGGTTATAGATTTTAGGTTTTACATTAATGTTTACTAACCATTTTGTGATCATTTTTCTTTATGATTCAAAGGTGAATGTAGAAGAGTAGGCAATTTTTGCAGGCTGAGCAAGTCAACAGAATTCTGAAAACCTAAGATTCTGATGAACCTATTAAATATATAAGTAGCCCATTTATTCCCAATCAAGGCCCTTTTTTTTTTTAATTATTATACTTTAAGTTCTAGGGTACATGTGCATAACGTGCAGGTTTGTTACATATGTATACTTGTGCCATGTTGGTGTACTGCACCCATCAACTCGTCAGCACCCATCAACTCGTCATTTACAGCAGGTATAACTCCCAATGCAATCCCTCCCCCCTCTCCCCTCCCCGTAAAAGGCCCCCGTGTGTGATGTTCCCCTTCCCGAGTCCAAGTGATCTCATTGTTCAGTTCTCACCTATGAGTGAGAACATGCGGTGTTTGGTTTTCTGTTCTTGCGATAGTTTGCCAACAATGATGGTTTCCAGCTGCAAGGCCCTTGTTTTAAAGAGATTTGCCTCAGTTGGGCGCTCAGATAATCTTTGGTCTCGGCCTTAAGTATGATTCTCTTGGCCTTAAGGCTCACTGGCTTACAGTGGCAGGAAATATGTGTCACCAAGAAAGTCCTCTGGCTCTCACAATTTAGCCTTTACTTTTCAATTAATTAGTTTTAACTTCTAGTGATCTTTTTCAGAGTTTAATCAAAATATAGAGTAGCTTCCAAGTTCTATTGTATTTCTAGGTAACATGCTACCCTTCCTTCTCAAATGTCTGACATATAATTCCTGCTAGTATATTTCTTTCTGTCATCCTAGCTTACTAGTTATAAAGATAGAAAAGAATACAAAGCTGCCGTGTGCTCCAGCCAGACGTAGGGTCTTTATTGTCAGTAGTATGTCATCCAGCTACAAAATCTCATTCCAAAGTCTGCTTATTCAGCTCACGACTGGAAATGTCTGCAGATTTGTTTTTTTTTATATATTAGATGATTTATTATGTAATGTCATGAGAGTAACATCTGTGGAACGAAGGGAAAAATTATTTGGCAGAAGCTGAGTCCAATGCAGATTCAAGAGACACCTTTTCTGTCTCTATAGGGAGTTCTAAAGTGGGGAGGAGACTTTAGAGTATTCTCAAATTTTGATATTCAATTACACTAATACTTTCCTTTCCAGTATACTATTCTAAAATGAGATTCAGAACATTAAAAGTTGAAATTTTGCCAACTGAAACATGATTAGTCTGCATCTATGCCATGTAATTTATTTTTTGCTAAACCCTCTGGAGGATACAGTTATTTTATATCCTAGCTGATCAATATTGAGATAATAAAGTTAATAAAGAAATAAAAGGAGTAAGTTAAGGACCTATTTCCAGAGAGACATTTCATTGAAGTCTATTTATTTTCTAGAAATTTATTGGAAGTACAAACACATACACACACACACACACACACACAAACAAACACACATACAGAGACAATATCAGGTAGAATGTACAAATGTTTCAGGGAAATATATGGTCTATGGAATTGTTCTTATGTTAGTAGCTTGTGAGCCATTTCTTCCATATAATCTGCCATGAGAAGCAATTGTTATATTCTGTCTTAGGCTCAAATTATTAAGCATAAATATTATTAGTAGTATTATTACAGTGGTATTAATTCAAAGTCACAATTATAAATTCCATTTGCAGTCTGTGTCATGGTTTGGATTTTGATAATGGAAGCTTTTTGCTAGACAGGTTTATAATTTTTGCATATATCCTTGTGAGATTGGTCTATATTCATTTTAAAAATTATATTTATCAGATTTTGGTGACTAAGCACCACAAATAAGTTATCGAGCTTTAATAATTCTTTTATGTAGAATACTTTAATATATCATTAGGTGTTAGAATTAGGCTGTGAATCCATTAATTCTGATAACTTTTAAAAATGTTTTCAATCCTTTCTAAGGAAATTGCTATATTCAAATATCTATCTTCTGGTTACCTTTTAAAAATTATAATTTTATGGGGAATCATACATTTCCTGCAGCACTTAAAATTAACCACATGTAGAATTATATAATAATTTATTTTTAATTTTCTGTGGCTGTCTTTGCCCTTTAAAATTTATTTTATATATGTTTTTGTTTTTAAAATCTCATAAGAGATTAGCTTCTGCATGTTTTGAAAATAATCTCCTTCAATATTTATTCATTCTATTCTATTCTTCGTGTATCTTCCATTTTATTAATGTCTACCTTTATATTTATTAATTTATTCATTTACACTATATTAGATTATGCTTTTTCTTACTTTTAACATGTAATAAGCTCCTTCATATTAAATATGTTTTTATATGATAATAAACACTATAAGGAATTACTTTTTGCCAAGTACAAAAGAAATGTTATAATAATGTTGTATGCAAATTATCAAAATTTTTCCAATAAAAAACTTAATTCAACCTCATTTCTTTTCTTTTTTTTTTTTTTTTTTCCTGAGGCGGATTCTCGCTCCGTCACCCAGGATAGAGTGAAGTGGCACAGTCTTGGCTCACTGCCGCCTCTGCCTCCCAGGTTCAAGCAATTCTCATGCCTCAGCCCCCTGAGTAGCTGGTATTACTGGTGCCTGCCAGCTTGCCCAGCTATTTTTTTTTTTTTTTTGTATTTTTAATAGAGACAGGATTTCACCATGTTGGCCAGGCTAATCTCAAACTCCTGACCTCAAGTGATCCTCCTGCCTTGGCCTCCCAAAATGCTAGGATTACACAACCTCACTTATTTCTGCACACATAACACACACACACACACACACACACACAAAGTGAAATACAAAAACACACAACAAATAACCGGGTATTTTTAAAGTTAACTTTTCCTTGCTGTGTTGCCTTACTTTTTTTGTATGCTCGACATGACTAATAAAACAGGTACATCAATATGTGCTGCTTTTATACTTTTTATGGCTAGGGGAAATAAATATGTATGGTTTTAAGATGTAATGTTCTTTTTCAGTTTTTTGTTCCTTTTCAGTTTTTAATATTATAAATATAAACTTTCTCATACTTAACATTAACTTAGAAAACTTTTTTCTATTGATATAAACCAAATCATATTTTTAAAAACAACTATGCTTTCCATTTAATGTGATTACTATGTTGTTCATTTAATGGACTAACGTACAATTAAATTTTAGCTTAATTTATAACCTAATTATTAGACTTATTTACCATGTTCCAAATATATTTGTAGATATAAAACTAATAAATATAGGTAAATAAAATACATTTCTATAATGTGATATACAAATATATAGAAAATAGAAAATTATTTTAAAATATCTATTATAAATAAATAATAGGGAATATATTATTTATACGTGAGTATATGTACATAATATACAATAACTTCCTACATATTATGTATTCACATTTATATATATGTAAAATGTGACCATATTACACACTAATATGTGCATGCAGTGTTTGTGCTATTTTTGGTTAGTTTAAATGGTTATATCAACATCACATATTTTAACACCCCAATTTCTTAATTGCCAAGACTTACAAACTTAGGCAGCTAAAACATTTTCTGTTTAAATATAGCATAAATCAACTACTCTATCTCATATTCATAATGAAGTAATGAATTCATAATGAAACTGTTAATATGAAAATATTTAACACTGTCAGTAAAATTATCTTTCACCTTTCCACTTAAAATCATAAGTTCAATATGTGACTTCTTTTAATTATTGAATTTAGTAGAACACATAGAGATATTAACCTTAAATTACCATAAATTTACCAAAAATAAGGGATTTTTTTCATTTAAAATTTAAATAAATTTATTTATCAAATGAAAGGGAGAGATCACTTATGTCAGAGTTGAAGTCAGTGAACTAGAATTTCAGGATGACAATATTGCCACTTATTTATCAGAGATTTGAGACCAGTATGGGGGACTGTAGAGCTCTGTCTATACATGGAATTATGTTTTAACAGCACATTTTTTATTTGACATTCAGCCAGTTGTCTTTCTATAATTCAGATACATTTGGAATCCGCATCTCATTAGAATGTTGCTCCAAGTTGCTGTCGTACTTATATGACTTCTGCATTCATTTCGTATGTTTTGACTAGTTCGCACTCTAGTTATCTTTGTAAGATCAGGTTTTCTTCTCACATTTGGCTCATGACCATCAGTGAATAATCCTTCTAATAAGAAGGTATATTAAAAATTTCCACAGCAATTTCTTTTCTTTTATAAGTTCAAATTTTATGTTAGCTTCAGTTGGTACATGTGCAGGCTTGTTAAAAGGGTATATTGTATGATGCTGAGGTTTGGAGTACAGATGATCCCATCACCCAGCCAGTGAACAGTACTGAATAGGTAGTTTTTCAGCCCACACTGCCTCCCTTCTTCCCCGTCTAGTAGTCCTCAATGTCCATTGTTCCCATATTTATGTCCATGTGTACCCAATAATTAACTCCCACTTATAAGTGAGAATATGTGGTATTTGTTTTTCTGTTCCTACATTAATTCACTTAGGATAATGGCCTCCAGCTGCATCTGTGTTGCTGCAAACTCATTCTTTTTTATGGCTGTGTAGTATTCCATGATGTATACGTACCACATTTCCTTTATCCAATCTACCATTGATGGGAACCTAGGTTGACTCCAAGTCACCTATTGGGAATAGTGCAGCAATGATCATAAAAGTGTGTGTGTCTTTTTGGTAGAATGATTTATTTCCCTTTGGATATATACCCAGTAATGAGATTGTTGGGTCAAATGTTGGTTCTATTTTAAGTTGTCTGAGAAATCTTCAGACTACTTTCCATAGTGGCTGAGCTAATTTACACTTCTACCAACAGTGTATATAAGCAATCCCTTTTTTCTGCAGCCTCACCAGTGTCTGTTATTTTTTGACTTTTTAATAAGAGATATTCTGACTGGTGTGAGACAATATCTAATTGTAATTTTTATTTGCATTTCTCTGATAACTAGTGATGTTGAGCATTTTTTAATGTTTGTTGGCTAATAGTATGTCGTCTTTTAAGAGTTGTCTGTTCATATCCTTTGCACACTTTTTAATGGAGATTTTGTGATTTATATTATAGACTTTCAAGTCCTTACTTAAAATTTGATTTTTCCTGTGACTCAAAATCAAACTCATGTTTATCTATAGTTATACTAAAAAGCAATTTAAAATTTTCTCCAACCTGGATGTTGTTTTTACTCACTACCTTCTCTCTTCAGTACAATAATACTTTTGGAATATTTCATTTTCCTAGTCTTTTTTCAACTCTCAAATCACTCTCTCAGCCAACACAATTCTGAGGTTTTTTCTGCTAAGGAATATCAATATTAAATTAATCATTGAGATGACACTTATTAAAAATTCCTTATTTAAAACTTATAATACACATGCCCAGAAGGGTTTTTTAAATTATGGTTTTGGTTTAATTGTACATTTTAAAGATAGAGTTAAAATACATGTTATTTCAAAATATATTTCAAGATTCATTTTTCACAGGGTTTTCAGCTAGTTTTTTCTACTATTTTGAGATTTCCAGTTTTGACTTTAGTTAGTAGGTTAGATTTTTTTTCCCTAATATTTCTTCTCAAATAAGATGTGTAGATTATATATTCTCTGAATACTTGTATCTCAAAATGATCACCCTGGATGAAAGTTTAGCTTAGCATTTTTGCGTTTCCAGAAGAATATTTCTGTAGATTTTCTAGCTGATGTGGCAATCAGTTTTTCTCCTATGTAAATAACCTGTTCGTTCTCTCTTTAGGCTTAGAGGATTATATACATATATACGTATACCGTTTCTATATGTAATATAGAGAAGAAACAAAAATAATTTATTTTATTTTTGAAATTGTTTTATTTACATATTACAACTTTTGTAGGCACCTCTCAAGTCCTTTTACTTATTCATAATTTTTCTTCCTTTTCTGTTGTTTTTTATTTTAAACTGACTCGTGGAACTGATGTTTGGGGTTTCTTTCGAATAAACATAGAAATTGACCCTCCCTGTCTTGAAACTGAAGAAAGTTATATTTGTCTTATCTGAGTTCCTTTCTCTAGAAATCAACCATCATGCCTCTCAGATAGTATTAAGGAACCAAAACTTACCAGATCATCACACCTGAACAATGAGACATCAGACCCCTCAGCCATCATGATTACCTAAGTGACCACCTGAATCTTGTTAAAAATTCCTCTTACCTCTCCCTAAGTATTTTTCTGTATGTAATTATATTTCTTCCATGCTAAATAAATGCCTAATTTTAGAAAGTCAGGGAGATAGATTGAGACTAATCTCCTATCCCCTTGGCTGCAGCACCCAATTAAAGCCTTCTTCTCTGGTAATACTCATTGTCTCAACTATTGGCTTTCAGTGTGGTAAGAGTAGAAGGACCTAGACTGAACCCCTGGTGTCTAACTAACATATCTTTGGATATTTCTTCCAGCAATGGTCTAGGTCTTTATTTGGCATCTTGGTAGTGTCTGTTCTCTCAATTAACCTAAGGAAATTTTCGTATAAAAATTTCATAATGTCATTTAGATACACTTAATGCATTTCCTTAAGAGCTTTTACAGTTTATTTTGTTACTATTTTTATCATTCATCAACTACATTTTAGAAACATATTTTTTTTTTCTTGTCCCCTTTAGCTTTTGGCTCTATTTAGTGATGTACTTACTTTCATCTGACTTCACTGCGGGTTCAGTTCAAGCTGGTTGGTTACTTTAAATAATGGAAGTCTGGCACAGGATTCTCTACCCATGGAAGTAAGAGTGAGATCTGACTATCCAAACCCTGTTCATTTAAGCACCAATAATTCTGATATAAAATTCCCATGAGCCACATTGCTAGCAACACTGGGTTACATAGAGCTGTATATATACACCATAGATATATATATAAAAGAGGGGAGATTAATAAAAATAAAACACTATCCATTTGTTAAACTGTGAGTGACTATATGTAATAAAAATCTAGGGCCTGGTTCATATCTTAGCCACAGTTTTTGTTGTTTTTGTCTTAAAATATTCGTTGAGCATTACAGTGAATCTAATGTTTTCATCAACTGTTCTAGATAGATGCAACATGTTCAGAATTTTAACAATTCATTTTCCACTATCTTGTAGGTATCTTCTTTATGCATACTTAAATGTGAAAGTATTAGAAAATCTAGAAATTATAACAAAACATTATTTTAAATAACTTGCTTTATGTAAGAATATGTAGGCTTTTTTGTCGGTGTTTTACTGTAAACAAGTAATTATATTTCACAATAATCTTATTGTGAGCAATAAGCTAAATGGATGTGCAGGAACCAAAATTACTCTTCTTCAATCATAATAAAATTCTTCGCATCAGTGCAGGTTGGGTCATTTAAGCGTTAAAAACTAATTCCTTGAAGTATCGCATTGTAATCTTTCATAATAAAAGGAGTATCATTTTGGCATGCTGAGCTAAAGGGAAAATGCAAGACTTGAAAAGCAGAACAGATAATAACTGGATTTTCCGCTCACTGCTATTATTGTAAAGTAAATAGGCTAGCTTAATGTCTTGAAGCTGTTGATGACATTTTTTCCAAGTACTTGAACACTAAATGTCTGTCTGGTAGTACCCTAAGGAAAAATTTTAAATGCAATGACCTCTTGAAAGATCATCATAAAAATCATTCTTAATTAGATTTAGGAAATCAATTTAGGTATCTATGTAAATCAAATTTTATGTAATGCCATATTGAATGCATGGTCAGGTAAGTTAGGAAATAATATATATTATCTTCCAAAGCAGCCTCCTTAACCAGTAAGTATTAAAATTGATTTCATACAAGGAGGAATATTTATTATTTCAAGTGTTTCAGGATTTAAATTAAACACTAATCTCTATAAATGATAGTAATATAATTTGACATAATCACAAATAGCATAGGCATAATTGCCAATGTCATTTTAAAACTATGGACAATAAAGGGGCCAGTTGTGGTGGCTCACGTCTATAATCGCAACACTTTGGGAGGCTGAGACAGGAGGATTGCTTGAACTCAGCAGTTTAAGACCAGCCTGGACAACATAGTAGGTCTTTGTCTCTACAAAAAATTGGCAAAACATGGTGATGCATGCCTGTTTTCTCAGTTACTTGGGAAACTGAGGCAGGAGGATCTCTGGAGCCTAGGAGATTGAGGTTGCAGTCAACTATGATGGCACAACTTCACTCTAGCTTGTGTAACAGAGTACCTTGTCTCAAATAAAATAAATAAATAAATAAATAAATAAATAAATAAATAAATAAGAACAATATAGGAAAGACTCTTGAGACACTAGATTTATTGTATTACACCTTATAAGCATGATACTTAAATACTGTGATATTGTTATGTTATTCAAGAACACACTTTATTCACCAAGAACTCCCTAACTACAAAGGCAATATAAAAGATAAAGGTCAGTGTACCTCTGGTAATCTCAATAAAACTTGCTGATGTTATGATGTCTTGTGCACAATGAAGCCATTCAAGAAAGAGTCCAAGAGCATTACTAATATTTCAAGTCCCCTGAAAGCTTAGCGTCTATCGGGGCTTAAGGAAGGTGTTTTCAGTGAAGATAAGAAAATCAGTTGAGTCAGATGAGTACAGTTTTCACTCCCACCCAGAAAATGCTTGTCCTTGGAAGTTAAATTCAGTTAATATTCTTTTTGTGAACTATTAATTATTGGAGAATTTCAATCACTCTGTAACACTGTATGTATGTGTTAATAAATATGAGCATGGACATATGTGTATACCTCTTAATCCTAGGAGGTATTATTATGATCATCATTATATTTCATATGAAGAAATTGATTATGAGTGATATTAGGAAGTTCTAATTTTACTAGCATATTTAACTTCATTTGTTACTATGTTTCCATCCATAAAAATTCAACAACAAGAAATTCTTAGATTTCTCGTAATCTTTTTAATATTATATTTATTTTATTTATTTCTCTCACTTATTTATAACTGCCTTTCCACTGTCTTTAGACATCTTTTCCTCTTTTGTTTAATCTGTTTTATAAAGGAAAGCAGAAGCATGACTTCTTTAGATTGATGGACAATTGTGATTTTTAGTTTGCATGTGTTGGCGGGTATGGCAAAATGTGGCTTTGACTTTTGTAAATGTCTACCTTAATCCTTCCTGCCCCATAAGCAATATTAATTTAATTTGTAAGTATAAAATTATTTTCTAAATGTATATTCCTTCATCTAAAATGTTCAAATGTTTCAAAAACAAAATATGCACAACATTTACAAACATCGAATCAATGTTTTCTGTAGCCAGGTTTCACACTTAATGCTTAAAATTCAAGAAAAGGTGAAAAATACACAAGAGTACCTTTCTTTAAGAAACCTGTAATTTTGTATTGAATCAAATGAAATATAAAATATAAGATGAGCATCCAAAGATGTAAACTAATGATTATAGAAGCCAAATGGAAGAATAAATTAGTTTAAACTCCATGAATTAAATAATGCTTCTCAGAAGATGTATATTTTTGAGCTGGGTTTGGATAATGAACAAAGTTTTTACAGATGGAAATTGTTCAAATAAGCAATGTATTATTTTATGAATTGAGAATAGTAAGAAAAGAGATTTCAAATCTGTGATTGCATATTGAGCAAATATAGCATATCCAAATGAGATAATAAGGTAAGCAGAAGAAGGTTATTTATTAAAATTTAATTTTTTCATTGATAGAAATTATCTTTAGAGATTTAAATGAAGAATACCTGACCTTTCTATTTGAAACATTATCATTCCTTCTTTGTCTTCATATATGTGTGTCCCTCATAACATGAAACTGACCAGTTTGATATCGGTTCCTGAATATAATACTGAGGACTAGGCACTGCAGAAGTAAGAGAGAGATATTACCTGTGATGAGTACAATCAATCCAATCATGAACTGACAGCACTAAAATTTTATACTGAACAACCCAAAGTAGACAACATAGAAAAGTTAAAATTTGATGTTATTAACATCATGAAAATGATTCATCTTGAAGCAACGTTTTGTCTCCACTGGGGTATATGACCCCTGGGGGCACTGCTATTAGTTACTGTTTTAATGAGTAATAGGGAAAATAAACCCTTTCATGTAGATAGTGGTGTATTTGAGGTGCTTATTGTTTATTCTCTTCTCATATCACCATTATGCTCTTCAGAGTGGAAAAGCAGACAACACAACACATCACTGAGTGGTTAAGTCAAACAATGAGGAACGGTGACAAAACAAACCACAGAACACAAGCAGATGCTGCAGAATTGAGATTCTGTTTCAAATGCAGAAATTAGTTAGACTTGCTTCCCTTGAGAAATAATTAGTCACTTAGTTGGAAGTGAGAAAAAAAATTGAATTCACAGGTGCTGTCTATCTAATATGCTACCCTCTTCTATATCCATATCCCAAATTGAGTTCACTGGAGAGCTTTCCCAGAGATTATCAAGCCCACAGGAAAGTGTAATAAAAGAAAAAATAATCCTCTAATGATACATAAAATTAAGCAATGGTACTGTAAGTTTAAAAATCTAGTTTTATAACCAATCAATGTAGAGTCCAAAAGTAGATCTTGTTCTATACTGCAGAAAGAACGGAAGAATAATTCTCTCACCATGCTGTCCTTGTGGGCCTTGACATGAAAAATGTGTATGTCAATAGAAAGTAACATGATCTTAACATTTTGAATTACACATTTTAATGAGATGTGTTTTGGATTCTACAGGGCTGGGAAAGGTGGGGATTAATTAGAATGGAACTCAAGAAGACAAAGAGGTCACAGATATCAGAGGACTTGCTCTGGGGTCTAGGTTTAAGGAGAAAAAGAAGTAAAGGTGCTATATTAGTTAGGATTTTTTTAATTACAAGGAACAATAACCCAACCCAAATGGATTAAGCAAAAGAAGTTCCTTGTTGACTTGAATTATTGGCTAATCCAAGAGCTAATCCTGAATTTACACTCACTGGCATCTCTGAGTTCAATAGTATCTTTGGGACAATGTTTCCTGTCTCTGTCTCTGCTTCTCTCTCTCTCTCTCTCTCTCTCTCTCTCTCCCCCCGCCCCCCGCTCCTTTCTACTTTGTTCCATGTTTGTTTCATTCCTAAACATGCTCTCCCCATATGGTACCAAAAGCAGATTCCTACCAGCTTCAGACTTACACCCTTCTCTCAGTGATGAACTCTACATATAGAGTGAGAGTAGGGTGGATCTGACTGGTGTGATACCAATAGACTATAGAATTCGTTTCCTGACCCATTGTGACCACGTGAATGTAGCAATCTAATTTTTCAAACTGGGTCTTGTTTCGTTCCTGTGGAGAGTAAGGTAGGAGTATTTGATCCTGAATCCTACCACAGCTGAATACAGTAGAAAAGGGCCATGTCCTAAAGCAGAACTTTAACAAAAGAAAAAATGGTCACTACTTGCAACTGCTTTATTTTCTTTAAGAACATGCAACACTGTTCACCAGGATAGATCCTTAGAAAAACAGTTCAGAAACAGGCTTGTCTAGCAAGGAAGTTTTTGTGGGCTCTTGATAATTAATATAAGGTAGATAAATTAAAGCAAACAAAGGAATTAAAAACACAGTCATTATAAAATTAAACATTTTCAGTGATATAATTTCAAGGTTTTAGAAATTCTACTTTTGATACACTATTTTGATATATTGGAAAATAAACTAACAAGTCTATGCAGTGATTTCTCATTTTTTATAATTTTAGATAAATATTTTTAATTATATATGTGTGTGTGTGTGTGCATATATATATATATATATATATATATATATATATATATTTTTTTTTTTTTTTTTTTTGTGGAGATGGAGTCTAGCTCTGTCAGCCAGGCTGGAGCACAGTGGCGTGATCTCGGCTCACTGCAACCTGTGCCTCCCAGGTTCAAGCAATTCTCCTGTCTCAGCCTCCCCAGTAGCTGGGACTACAGGCGTACACCACCATGTCTGGCTAATTGTTGTATTTTTAATAGAGATGTGGTTTCACCATATTAGTCAGACTGGTCTCAAACTCCTGACCTCAGGTGATCCACCTGCCTCAGCCTCCCAAAGTGCTGGTATTACAGGTGTAAGTCACTACACCTGGCCTCATTTTAGATTTATAGAAAGAAAACATGGCATTTTGGAATTCTTTGTTTTTGTTTTTTGTTTTTGTTTTTGTTTTTGTTTTTGTTTGTTTGTTTGTTGGTTGGTTGGTTGGTTGGTTTTTGTAACCATAATGTAATTTGACTGTGTCTAAATAGTTGAACATCAGGTGTTCTATTTTAATGAAAAGTGGGCATCTAGGTCTAATAATACGTGTCCCGGTTAAAAATAATTGTACCACAAAATATAACTGTCTGTACAAATATGGAATAACATACGTTTTAAAATTAAGGATAAAACTTAGTGTTCAGGCATGTTGATTCATGCCTGTAATGCCAGTATTTTGGGAGGCTGAGGCAGGTGGATCACTTCAGGTCAGGAGTTCGAGACCAGCCTGGCCAACATAATGAAATCCTGTCTCTACTTAAATAAAATACAAAAATTAGCTGGGTATGGTGATTCACTCCTGTAATCCCAGCTACTCAGGAGACTGAGGCAGGAAAATTGCTTGAACCTGGAGGTGGAGGTTACAGTAAGCCAAGATTGTGCCACTGCACTCCAGTCTGGGTGAGAGAGCAAGATTCTATCTCAAAATAAGAGAATAATAAATGTAATGTTTGTAGTGATTTAGGTAATGACTTCTGTTCCAAAATGTCACCAGGAATCAGAATAATTCTGTTTTCTCCCTACTCAGGACACGTTGTTCATTTTCATATAGTTTTAGGTAATATGTTTTCCACAACTTATTGTTTTGAAAATAATACTTGTATAAATGAACCTAAAATTTTTCCCTTATACTTTCAACTATATCTTAAATCTGTTCTATGGTTCTCAATGGAGTAATATGGAAAAAGCCTAAAATCTTTCCAGTCTCAGAAATAACTGAAGAAAGTCGATATTCTCTCCTAAAATCTTAATTTTTCTAGAGTAAGTGTCCTATTACTTTAAATATCATTTTAACGTCAGTTTTGCAGATACTTCTCAATATGAACACATGAAACAGATTTTAACTTTGTTTCTCAGAACTGAACTCAATAGTCCAAATTAAACGTGACCATGAAAAGTATAATATTTACGTACTCTCTTGTTTTCAATTAATATTTTATGCAACATGTTTCATTAACTGTTAAACTCTTTTTCAACTGTTGACTTAAGTTTAATTTGGAATCATCCACTTTTTCTAGATCTTTTTTTTTGTTGTTGTTATGAACCGTCAAATGACATCAAAAACAAATTCTACAGAAAAAATCTTCATTTTTTTCACATGATTGCACCCTCATTCCTATTTCAATCTACTCAACATACATGTATCATGTATTGAATGTGCAATCTAACAGGGATTGCGTCAAGGTTTAAAAATGGACAAAATGATAATTTTTGTCTTTATTCTTCCACTGTCATTTGTGAGCACTTAGAAAACATGTTTTTCTGTTAGTTTTTCTTGTGTTTCAAATGACCTTGGCTTAGCCATGCTATTCTTTTTTTTTTTTCTTTTGATACGAAGTTTTGCTCTGTTGCCCAGGCTGGAGTGCAATGGTCTTGGTTTACTGCAACCTCCACCTGCCTGGTTCAAGCGATTCTCCAGAGTAGCTGGAATTACAGGCGTGCACCACCATACCTGGCTAATTTTTGTATTTTTTGTAGAGAGGGGTTTCGCTGCCATGTTGGCAAGGCTGCTCTCGACCTCAGGTGATCTACCCTCATTGTCCTCCCAAAGTGCTGGGATTACAGGCATGATCCACCATGCCCAGCCTTACTCTTTGAACTCTTTTCTGTTATATATATCTGATCTTGTGTCCTTTCCTTATGGTCTGTGGCAACTATATCCTGTCTCAAGTATCCTAATATAGATACATTTTTTTTAACTGAAATGTTATTTTAATTTCTGTGTCTTAAGAAATTTGGAGTCTACTCTTTCTTAAGGTTTTGGAGCAGAGGCAGTATTCTCTCTGCTTATTGTTGCCTTATATTGCTGTCAGCTGTCTATTGTGGATGGCAAGTAATCATTCAGCTACTACTGATCTTCTATTCCTCTTCCATTGGAAGTGATCACAGTTGTCTGTCACATCTTTCAAACACAAAACAAACATATGGAATTTCTAACTTTCTTGAGGAATCCAGTATTTAATCTTCCTTGTAAAATACTTGTTATCAATATTGATGGCTTCAATATAGACATTCAAAATCTGTTCACTGCTTTTCCTCACTGCTCTGTGCCTTAAAACAGCAATAATTTGTTCTACATCCAGATTTTGTCATTTTGTAGGATGAATCCATTATATATTGCCATTAACTGAAAATTATGTATATTAATACTACCAACCTAAAATTCCTTTTTGGCTACTAAAGTCCATCTTTCACATATCCTTCTCTTTTTATTTTTTTTTATAGCCACTGTATTCCATTTTCGTAGAAAGATCAAGTCACATAGTCTTAACCTACTCTCAGTCCATTAGCTTTTTGGAGCTCCACTTGATCATCCTAGAATCCTTTTTTCGTCATGTAATCAAATATTGTAGAAGAAAACTAGTAATTTCCATTTGTTTTCTGTTTAAATCTAGGTTATGTAGCTTGGTTACATTGCTTGGGGATTCAGTGCTGACATAGCTATCATTCACCTCTAGTTTTCTCCCTGTTAAAATCATAGCATTTGTTACAAAACATTTTCACTTTTTACAAGCCCTGTTTCAGGCGATCTTAGCTTCTGTTTTGCTGAAATGATTTAGACCTACAAAAGTATGTTATCATGTTATCTCAAATTGCTTCTTCTCAGTTTCAGCATTTCTCTGTAACTTAATCGATTTCATCTTGAAACAAACAAAAAAAAGTTATCTTTCTTTTTGTCTCAAGATGAAACATTTTTGTCATTTTTTAAATAAGACTAATCCTCATAATAGAATGTAATGGGAAGTACACTGTAGTTAAAGTTAGATGCTTTGCTTTTAAGCCTACCCTTTCTTTTATTTTGAATAAATCATATTATTTACCGGAACATTATATATTGGATTTAATAAATACCATCAACCTCGTGTAATCCCCATATTTAGCATTTTTACTTTATTGCTTGAATTTGAAAACATGTGTTATAGTCTAAATAAGTTTTATTTGTAAACCTTTTAAATGAAGAGAGTTTGTATGGTTATAGAAGTAATAAATTTAGGAATAACAGCTTTAAGTCAATTATTATTTAGTTTCATTTATCTCTACTATGTCCTAGGAATCTCATTGATTTTAAAGTAATTTGCAAAACTTTTGTAATATATAAAACTTTGACAATAGTTATTCCAAAATGCTGGTAAATCTTTAACCTTGTATTATTCCATAGAATATTTGTATGTTATAAATATATTCAACAAATAGTTATTTGAAAAGTATAAAATTGAGGACTTAACATTCAATTTCTTTGTTGTTGATATGATATTACTGTGAACGTGAACTCCATAATATATTTTAATTTCAGCTAAAGTAAATATATGTGTTTATTATTCATGTTGTTTTGACAACTCTGAATGACAATCCTGTAATACCCTAATTCTTGGGTAATTTTCTTTTCTTACAGGCAAGTACACCCCACTCCCAGATTAAAAAGATTGATCTTAGCCAAACATAACTCCGTAAGAGCAAGTGCAATGGGTTTCAAAGAACAATTAAACATGGTAATTTAAATGTTATTCAAGGGGTGCCATGTTATTTTATGAACGAATATGATCATTGAATTGTTGTGAGCAGTAGCAAAATCTTGAAGCAACTATCCTCCTTCTTACTGCGTTAAGTTTCTTCAAAGTTAGAAGTAAACTCCTGACTAATTCTCCCCTACCCTAATGTTGGTCATAAGTTACTTCTTGAAATACTCCCAAATTTTCATTTTCTATCCTCTTCTACTAAAACCAAACTTGCCATTTTTTTGTCATTATGTCTTCAATTCATTCTTAATATTTGTTTTTGTTTTTAGCTTCTGTTGTCCCTTGCCAATGCCTCCCCCAAAACCACACTCTACCACACATCCCTGCCTATAAGTTTTTATTCATGGTCTTAAATTACACCCTGCTTCCTGGTCTATTCACTCAGATTTATCCCTCTGAACTTTTTTCACTCATACATACTTTGAACTTCTCATCTCCAGTTATTCAAACTGAAATTTGTTGACAACTCTGTTTCCCTTTTTCAGTAGACAGGAGCATCACTATCATTATTACAAAATATTGATTTCAATGTGTACTCCAAAGTGCTGTTAATATGTTCTCCCTTTCCACAAAATCAGTATTTTGTAATTCACTACCCAAGGAAGCTGATTCCTTAGCATAGCTAAGCACATCTTAAAAGATGCATCATACTTTGATGTAATTTTAGCAAAATGGTTTTCTCACTTTTAATGAAGATCTCCTTAAATTTCTGCTACCTATTTTTTTTTACACTTTTATTTCTAATCATTTTTTCTTTCATTTTTTTCAGATACATGCAAGTTAATTTGTATACTTTGTGTCAAAGACCAGGCATTTAAAAGCTTTCCAGATCAATACAAGCACTTCAGAAACATAACACTCATTGTCATTGAAAATTGTTCAACGTAAGTCTTTCATTGCTTCATGAATTTTTAATATATTTTGTCTCACATAATAAAACAATTATTGACTGAATTAAAATAGTCATTTGTTCAACTAAAATCTCAAGGTAGATGACTATTTAACAGTGAGGTATATATTTCATATTTGATTTAATTCCCCAAAGAAAATTTGGCAACATTTTCTTCCCCTCTTTTTTTTTTTTCTCCTGTAATTTAATTTAGTACCTTATGACTCAATTTTCTATCCTTTGTTGACATATGTTACACTTCTTTTTTAAATTAGTTGCTATATCACTACCTGGATATTGTAGGTACTTTATAACAGGTTATTCTCAATTTTTTCCTTCTAATTCTTATAGCATTGTTGTAATTCATCTTCTTTATTCATATATTATAGCTGCCTAATACCTTGTTGCTATTATTATTTTGATCAAATTTCAAGTCAAAATGAAATACCTACAAATACAGCTAACAAAAGAGGTAAAAGATCTAAAAAAAAAAGATAAACTAAAAAATATTGCTGAAAGAAATTAGATATGACAAAAAATACATGAAAAAAAAATTCCATCCTCATGGATTGGAAGAATCAATATAGAAAAAATGGCCATACCACCTAAAGCAATTTACCGATCAGTGCTATTCCTATGAAACCAACAATGCCATTCTCCACTGAATTATAAAAAGCTATTTTAAAGTTTATATGAAACTGAAAAAGAGCCTGAACAGCCAAAGCAATCTTAAGCAAAATGAGCAAAGCTGCAGGTATCACACTACCTTACCTAAAACTATATTATAAACACGTACAAACAAAAATGGTTTGATTCTGGTACAAAAACAGATGCATAGACCAATTAGAATAGAATAGAAAAATCAGAAATAAAGCTCCACACCTACAACCATCTAATCTGTGACAAAGTCAATAAAATTAAACAATGGGGAAATAATTCCCAATTCAATAAATGGTGCTGGGATAACTGGCTGTCATATGCAGATTGAAGCTGGATACCTACCTTTTAACATAGACAAAAATTAACTCAAAATGGATTAAAAACTGTAAATGTAAGACCTCAAACTCTAAAAATACTGGAAATCAACCTAGGAAATACTCTTCTCAACATCAGCCTTGGCAAGAAATTTGTAGATAAGTCCCCCCAAAAAATTACAACAGAAACAAAAATAGACAAGTGGGACCTAACTAAACTAAGGAGCTTCTGCACAGAAAGAAAACCTATCAACAGAGCAACCAGACGACCTACAGAATGGGAGAAAATATTCACAAACTATGGATTTGTCAAGGGCTTAATATCCAGAATATATAGGGAATTTTAAAACACCAATAAGCGAAAATCAAATCACTTCATTAAAAAATGGGCAAAGGACATGAACAGACACTTCTCTAAAGATGACATACAAATGGCCAATAAACATGTGAGAAAAATCTCATCATCACTAATCATTAGAAAAATGTAAATCAAAACACAATGTGATATAATCTCACAGCAATCAGAATGGCTATTATTAAAATGTCAAAAAAAAAAAAAAAAAAAAAAACCCACAGATGTTGTCAAGGCTGCAGAGAAACAGGAATGCTTATATACTGTTGGTGGGATGTAAATTAGTCCAGTTACTGTGGAAAACTGTCTGGAGTTTTCTCAAAGAACTTCAAACAGAGCTACCATTGGACTCAGCAATCCCATTACTAGTTATATACTCTAAAGAGAATAAATTATTCTACCAAAAAGACACGTGCATTTGTATGTTTATATTTGCACTAGTCACAATAACAAAGTCATAGAATCAACCCAGGTGCCTATCAATTATATACTGAATAAAGAAAATGTTCAACATATATGCAATGGAATACTACACAGCCATAAAAAAAAGAATGAAATTATGTCCTTTGCAACAATATGAATAGAGCTGGAGGCCATAATCCTAAGCAAATTGATCAAAAACAGAAAACCAAATACCATATATTCTTACCTATAAGTGAGAGCTAAGCATTGGATATAAATTTGGGAACAATAGGCACTGTGGACTACCAGAGGGTGGAGGGAAGGGATGGGTTAAAAAAACCTACCTATCAGGTATTATGCTCACTACCAGGAGATTTCTATTCCAAACCACTGCATCATGTAATAGTCCATGTATCAAATCTGCCATGCAACCCTTATATCTAAAACAAAAGTTGAAATTGAAAAAAGTGCATAATCAAAAATAAAATATAATTTGTTGCTCTTTTGGTTTGTTTGAGAAAGTTTCTATTTCTCTTTGACTTTTGAAGGAGATATATATATATATATATATAAAATATATATATAGATATAGATATAGATATAGATATATTTTAATCACAGAATTCGAGTTTGGGGGTATTTTTCTTTCAACACTTCGAATGCTTTACTCTATTTTATTCACTTTGCATGGTTTCTGATGAGGAGATCAGCGTTAATCCTTTTTATTGTTCCTCTGTAGAGAAGGTATTTTTCTCTGTCTTTAAAAAAATTTGTTGTTTTTGATGTCATGCATTTTACTACATGACCTCAATTTTTCAACAGATCTACCAAAAGTCATTAATTTTCAGTTTGTTTAGAGATTTGTTTGTTGTGAGGATGGGAGTGATGACTTTTAAGCATTCTACAAATCACATAAAACTCTGCCTATATTATTCATTTTAAAAAAATTATTTTATTTGTGAAAAATAAGTGAATATTATTATGGAGAAATAATGCTATAGTAAATCATACTTGATTTATTATTACTTCATTAAGACTTTCCTATAAACTGTCATTTCACATTTCCTGAATATTTACATATTATTTTTCACTGTCCAGATCTCTTCCATTTTAAGAAGGAAGATACAAATAATAAAAATTATTTTTATTTTATATGCAGATATACTGTCACATAAGCCTCATACCTGTGCTCCTATAATGTCTTTATTAAGCCAGGAAAGGGAGTAATTTGACAAATATACTGATTCTCAAGAGGACTTCAGTATTTACAGATTATTAATGTGTGTCCCTTTTAATATATGTTTAAGTAGTGCCAGAACACTCCACTAAAGGTTCTCTGAATACATGAAGTAAATGGCAATTCTATAGCAGGCTTCTTTTCATTAGATCTATGTACCTATTTTTACAATTCACCAACATTGAAAGGGGCAGTATATGGTAGAAAGAAATTAACAGAGGTACATGATATAAAATATCTACATTATTATCTTAAATGTCTCACTAGCTATACATTTAACTTCTTTAGGCCTGTTGTATCATTTGTAATGTGGAAAATGATTATTTTACAGAGTATTGTGTAAATATGTAAAATTTTAAAAGCATAGACCAGTAGCTAGAGTAGTTCCATCACTCAGTGAGAAGATAAGGACTTCTACTAGAGAACAATCTGGTCTGGAATGTATCCCTAAGTTAAGGTACAGGTTTCAAGCAACTGTAAAAAGAAATTACATATGACACAATATTTATGCCACAAAATCTAACATGGTTTTTAATATGTGTAGAGGAAATATTTGTGCCAATTATATTATAAATTTGGAAGATCAAGGGACATAAAGAGGTAAAGTTTTTTATGTTTATTTTGTTTTATTTTATTTTATTTTATTTTATTTTATTTTATTTTTTGAGATAGAGTCTCACTCTGTCACCCAAGCTGGAGTGCAGTGGCACAATCTTGGCTCACTGCAACCTCTGCCTCCTGAGCTCAAGAGATTCTCATGCCTGAGCCTCCAGAGTAGCAGGAGGTACAGGCATGAGACACTGCACCCACACAAGTTTTTATGTTTAACTCTAACTGCCGACTTCAAACTATACAAGGCCACAGTAACCAAATTAGCATGGTACTGGTACAAAAACAGTCACATAGACCAATGGAACAGAATAGAGAACTTGGAAATTAAACCGCACATCTACAACCATCTGATCTTCAACAAACCTGACAAAAACATGCAATGGGGAAATGATTCTATATTTAATAAATGGTGCTGGGAAAACTGACTAGCTATATGCAGAAAATTGAAACTGGACCCCTTCTTTACACCATATACAAAAAATAACTCAAGATAGATTAAAGACTCAACTGTAAAACACAAAATTATAAAAACCTTAGAAGAAAATCTAGACAATACCATACAGACATAGGCATGGGCAAGGACTTTATGATGAAATCACCAAAAGCAATTGGAACAAAAGCAACAACTGACAAATGTGATCTAAACTAAGGAGCTCCTGCACAGTGAAAGAGCCTATCATCAGAGTGAATAGACAACCTACGGAATGGGAGATAACTTTTGCAATCTCTCCATCTGACATTGGTCTAATATCCAGAATCTAAAAGGAACTTAAACACATTTACAAGAAAAAAACAAAACCCCATCCAACAGTGGGCAAAGGATATGTACAGATGCTTCTCAAAAGAACGTATTTATGCAGCCAACAAACATATATGAGGAAAGCTCAACATCACTGATCATCAGAGAAATGCAAATGAAAACCACAATGAGACACCATCTCATACCAGTCAGAATGGTGATTATTAAAAAGTCAGGAAACAATAGATGCTGGTGAGTCTGTGGAGTGATAGGAACACTTTTACACTGTTGCTGAGACTGTAAATTAGTTCAACGATTGTGGAAGACAGGGTGGTAATCCTCAAAGATTTAGAACCAGAATACGACTTGACCCAGCAATCCCATTACTGGGTATATACCCAAAGGAATATAAATCATTCTATTATAAAGATGCATGTATGCATATGTTCATTGCAGCACTATTCACAATAGCAAAGACATTGAAGCAACCCAAATACCCACCAATGATAGACTGGATAAAGAAAATGTGGTACATATATACCATGGAATATTATGCAGTCATAAAAAGGAATGAGATGATGTCTTTCACAGGGACCTGGATGAAGATGGAAGCCATTATCCTCAGCAAACTAATTCAGGAACAAAAAAACAGACACTGCATGTTCTCATTTATAAGTGTGAGCTGAATAATGAGAACACATGGACACAGGAAGGGCAACAGCAGACACTGGGGCCTGTTGGAGGAGGGCAGGGCTAGGAACAGCATTAGGGAAAAGAGCCGGTGCATGCTGGGCTTAATACCTAGATGATGGGTTGGTAGGTGCAGCAAACCACTATGGCACACGTTTACCTATGTAACACACCTGCACAACCTGCACATGTTCCCCAGAACTTAATAAAAAATAAATAAATTTAAAAAACAAGAAATATTTGAACACCAGTAGACTTAAAACAGCTATGTGTAAATAATGTAAAATTTAAAGCCAACATTAATGGAAAATTCTACAAATAATATAACTAAAACAGTATAGATAAATTCAAATGGAATTTTCAGAAATGCTTTAGTAACATATGAATGCAGAAAAGAGAAAACAGAAAAATAACAGAGAAGAAACAGAAAACAAAAAAGAAAATTTCAGACATATTGATACAGTAATTAAAAGAAAGGCAACAGAACTAAGTAAAACAAAGATGGATAAAAAATAAACAATATGGCAGAATCAAATACTATCGGGATTTGCAGCACTATTCACAATAGCAAAGACTTGGAATCAACCCAAATGTCCATCAGTGACAGATTGGATTAAGAAAATGTGGCACATATACACCATGGAATACTATGCAGCCATAAAAAAGGATGAGTTTGTGCCCTTTGTAGGGACATGGATGCAGCTGGAAACCATCATTCTTAGCAAACTATCACAAGAACAGAAAACCAAACACCGCATGTTCTCACTCATAGGTGGGAACTGAACAATGAGATCACTTGGACTCAGGAAGGGGAACATCACACACCGGGGCCTATCATGGGGAGGGGGGAGGGGGGAGGGATTGCATTGGGAGTTATACCTGATGTAAATGACGAGTTGATGGGTGCTGACGAGTTGATGGGTGCAGCACAGCAACATGGCACAAGTATACATATGTAACAAACCTGCAAGTTATGCACATGTACCCTACAACTTAAAGTATAACAATAATAAATAAATTAAAAAAAATAAAATATAATTGCATAGGAAATTGAAATTAAAATAATAGTAAAAGACATTCCACACAAATATTCTTGAAATAAAGACAGATTGACTATCTTAGTATCAGAATAAGTAAATTTCAGAGCAAAAATATTACCGGGGCAGAAAACAGCATTATATAATGACAGTTTGCTGAATTCAGTTTGCTGAATTTCTCTATGGTGCTAGATATGTATGCACCAAACAACAGAGCTGTAGAAGCTATGAAACAACAACAAACAAACAAATAAACAAAGAAAATCCACAAATGCAATCGGAAACCTCAAACCCATTCTTAACAGGTGGTGGAAAAAGTAGACAGAAAATCAGTAAGAATACAACAAAAATTAAGATACCATTAACCAAAGTATGTAGTTAAAATGTATTGAACATTCTAACCCAGCAACAGCAAAATATATGGTCTTTTTAAGTGGCTATGCACTACATTTTGTTAGACTAAATACTGTGCCAAAAAACAAATATCAACAAATTTAAAAGAATAAAAATTATCCAGGTGTGTTCCTTGACCACAATATACTTAAATTAGGAATCAATAACAGAGATGTAAAGGGGAAAATGTCCAAACATTTGGAGACTGAAAACACACTTCTAAGTAATCAATAGATCAAAGAGGAAGTCTCAAGGAAAAAAAAATACACTAATATTAATGTAAATAAAAATTCAACATATCAAAATTTGTGGGATTCAACTGCAGCAGTAATAGAAGGGAAATGAGACTTTTCCTAAATGGTTATGTCAGGAAAACAGTCAAATTAATTACCTAAACTTCCATCTCCAACTAGTAAAAGCATAACAAAATAAATCCAAAGCAAGCATAGAGAAGGAAATAATAAAGATCAAAGCAGATATCAATGGCATTGAAAACAGAAAATAATAAAGAAGTCCAATAAAACAAACAAAAAAAAACCTGGTTCTTTTCAAAGATGAATAAAATTGTCAAACCTCTAGCAAAACTTATAATGAAAAAAAGAGGGAAGATGCACTTTGCAAGTATCAGAAATGAACTAGAAAATATCATTATAAACTCTGCGCATAACAAAAGGATAATAATGGAATATTATAGACAACTCTACACATATAAATTTGTCTAATTAAATGAAGTTGATCAGTTGTTTGTAATGTACAAACTTCCACAATTTACCCAATATGAAATAGATAATATTGATAGTCTTATTAATATTAAGGTATTTTATTCTCTTTGAAGCAATTTTGAATGGGAGTTCACTCATGATTTGTCTCTCTCTATGTCTGTTATTGTTGTAGAGGAATGCTTGTGATTTTTGCTCATTGATTTTGTATCCTGAGACTTTGCTGAAGTTACTTATCAGCTTAAGGATATTTGGGGCTGAGATAATGGGGTTTTCTAAATATACAATCGTCATCTGCAAACAGGGACAATTTGACTTTCTCTTTTCCTAATTGAATACCCTTTATTTCTTTCTCCTACCTGATTGCCCTGGCTAGAACTTCCAACACTATGTTGAATAGGAGTGGTGAGAGAGAGCATCCCTGTTTCGTGCCAGTTTTCAAAGGGAATGCTTCTAGTTTTTGCCCATTCAGTATGATATTGGCTCTGTGTTTGTCATAAACAGCTCTTCTTATTTTGAGATACGTCCCATCAATACCTCGTTTATTGAGAGGTTTTAGCATGAAGGCTGTTGGATTTTGTCAAAGGCCTTTTCTGCATCTATTGAGATAATCATGTAGTCTTTGTCTTTGGTTCTCTTTATATGATGGATTACATTTATTGATTTGTGTATGTTGAACCAGCCTTCCATCCCAGGGATGAATCCCACTTGCTCTTGGGGGAATAAGCTTTTTGATGTGCTGCTGGATTCGGTTTGCAGTATTTTACTGAGGATTTTTGCATCAATGTTTATCAGGGATATTGGTCTAAAATTCTCCTTTTTTGTTGTGTCTCTGCCAGGCTTTGGTATGAGGAGGATTCTGACCTCATAAAATGAGTTAGGGAGGATTCCCTCTTTTTCTATTGATTGGAATAGTTTCAGAAGGAATAGTACCAGCTCCTCTTTTACCTCTGGTAGAATTCAGCTGTGAATCCTTCTGGTCCTGGACTTTTTTTGGTTGGTAGGCTATTAATTATTGCCTCAATTTCAGAGCCTATTATTGGTCTATTCAGTGATTCAACTTCTTCCTGGTTTAGTCTTAGTGGGGTATATGTGTTCAGGAATTTATCCATTTCTTCTAGATTTTCTAGTTTGTTTGCATAGAGGTGTTTATAGTGTTCTCTGATGGTAGTTTTTATTTCTGTGGGATTGGTGGTGATATCTCCTCTATCAATTTTTTTTTTTTTTTTACTGCATCTATTTGATTCTTTTCTCTTTTCTTCTTTATTAGTCTTGCTAGTGGCCTATCAATTTTTTTGAACTTTACAAAAAAAAAAAACAACTCCTGGATTCATTGATTTTTGAAGGCTTTTTTGTGTCTCTTTCTCCTTCAGTTCTGCTCTGATCTTAGTTATTTCTTGCCTTCTGCTAGCTTTTGAATGTGTTTGCTCTTGCTTCTCTAGTTCTTTTAATGGTGACGTTATGGTCTCAAATTTAGATCTTTCCTGCCTTCTCTTGTGGGCATTTAGTTCCATAAATTTCCGTCTCCACATTGCTTTACATGTGTCCCAGAGATTCTGGTACATTATGTCTTTGTTTTCATTGGTTTCAAAGAACATCTTTATTTCTGCCTTCATTTCGTTATTTACCTAGTAGTCATTCAGGAGAAGGCTGTTCAGTTTCCATGTAGTTGTGCAGTTTTGAGTGAGTTTCTTAATCCTGAGTTCTAATTTGATTGCACTGTGGTCTGAGAGACAGTTTGTTGTGATTTCTGTTCTTTTTCATTTGCTGAGGAGTGTTTTACTTCCAACTCTGTGGTCAGTTTTGGAATAAGTGCTGTGAAGAATGTATATTCTGTTGATTTGGGGTGGAGAGTTCTGTAGATGTCTATTAGGTCTGCTTAGTGCAGAGCTGAGTTCTCATCCTAGGTATCTTTGTTAACCTTCTGTCTCATTGATCTGTCTAATATTGACAGTGGGTTGTTAAATTCTCCCATTATTATTGTGTGGGAGTCTAAGTCTCTTTGTATGTCTCTAAGGACTTACCTTATGAATCTGGATGCTTCTGTATTGGCTGCATATATATTTAGGATAGGTAGCTCTTCTTGTTGAATTCATCCATTTACCATTATGTAATGGCTTTCTTTGTCTCTTTTGATCTTTGTTGGTTTAAAACCTGTTTTATCAGAGACTAGGATTGCAACCCCTGCTTCTTTTGTTTTCCATTTGCTTGGTAGATCTTCCTCCATCCTTTTATTTTGAGCCTATGTGTGTCTCTGTACATGAGATGGGTCTCCTGAATACAGCACACTGATGGGTCTTGACTCTTTATCCAATTTGCCAGCTTGTGTCTTTTAATTGGGGCATTTAGTCCATTTACATTTAAGGTTAATATTGTTATGTGTGAATTTGATCTGGTCATTATGATGTTAGCTGGTTATTCTGCCCGTTAGTTGATGCAGTTTCTTCCTAGCATCAATGGTCTTTACAATTTGGCATGTTTTTGCAATGGCTGGTACCGGTTGTTCCTTTCCATGTGCAGTGCTTCCTTCAGGAGCTCTTGTAAGGCAGTCCTGGTGGTGACAAAATCCTCAGCATTTGCTTGTCTGTAAAAGGATTTTATTTGTCCTCCAATTATGAAGCTTAGTTTGGCTGGATATGAAATTCTGTGTTGAAAATTCTTTTCTTTAAGAATGTTGAATATTGGCCCCTGCTGTCTTCTGGTTTGTAGAGTTTCTGCTGAAAGATCTGCTGTTAGTCTGATGGGTTTCCCTTTGTGGGTAACCCAACCTTTCTCTCTAATTGCCCTTAACATTTTTTCCTTCATTTTAACCTTGGTGAATCTGACAATTATGTGTCTTGGAGTTACTCTTCTAGAGGAGTATCTTTGTGGTGTTCTCTGTACTTTCTGAGTTTGAATGTTGGCCTGCCTTGCTAGATTGGGGAAGTTCTCCTGGATAATATCCTGATGAGTGTTTTCCATCTGGGTTCCATTCTCCCTGTCACTTTCAAGTACACCAATCAAACGCAGATTTGGTCTTTTCACATAGTCCCATATTTCTTGGAGGCTTTGTTCATTTCTCTTTACTCTTTTTTCTCTAAACTTCTCTTCTTGCTTCATTTCATTAATTTGATCTTCAATCACTGGTACCCTTTCTTTGACTTGATTGAATCGGCTACTGAAGCTTGTGCATGCATCATGTAGTTCTTGTGCCATGGTTTTCAGCTCCATCAGGTCATTTAAGGTCTTCTCTACATTGTTTATTCTAGTTACCCATTCATCTAATCTTTTTTTCAAGGTTTTTAGCTTCCTTGCAATGGGTTTGAACATCCTCCTTTAGCTTGGAGAAGTTTGTTATTATCGTCCTTCTGAAGCCTACTTCCACCAACTTTTCAAAGTCATTCTCCATCCAGCTTTGTTCCATTGGTGGCGAGGAGCTACGATCCTTTGGCGGAGAAGAGGTGCTCTGGTTTTTAGAATTTTCAGTTTTTCTGCTCTGGTTTCTCCTCATCTTTGTGGTTTTATCTACCTTTGGTCTTTGTTGGTGGTGACCTACAGATGGTGTTTTTGTGTGGATGTCCTTTTTGTTGATGTTGATATTGATGATATTCCTTTCTGTTGGTTAGTTTTCCTTCTCACAGTCAGGTCTCTCAGCTGCAGGTCTGTTGGAGTTTGCTGGAGGTCCACTCCAGATCCTGTTTGCCTGGGTATCACCAGTGGATGCTGCAGAGCAGCAAATATTGCAGAACAGAAAATATTGCTGCCTGATCCTACCCCTGGAAGCTTCGTCTCAGAGGGGCACCCGGCTGCATGAGGTGTCAGTCGGCCCCTACTGGGTGCTGTCTCCCAGTTAGGCTACACAGGGGTCAGGGACCCACTGGAGGAGGCACTCTGTCTGTTCTCAGAGCTCAAACACCATGCTGGGAGAACCAATGCTCTCTTCAGAGCTGTCAGACAGGGATGTTTAAGTCTGCAGAAATTTCTGCTGCCTTTTGTTCAGCTATGCCCTGTCCCCAGAGGTGGAGTATACAGAGGCAGATGGGGCTTGTTGAGCTGTGGTGGGCTCCACCCAGTTCAAGCTTCCTGGCCACTTGGTTTGCCTACTCAAGCCTCAGCAATTGTAGGGCAGGATATAATCTCCTGGTGTGCCATTTGCTAAGACTGTTGGAAAAGCGCAGTATTTAGGTGACAGTGTCCTGATTTTCCTGGTACACTCTGTCATGGCTTTCCTTGGCTAGGAAAGGCGAATCCTTGGACCTCTTGTGCTTCCCGGATGAGGCTCACCCTCTGTAGGCTGCACACACTGTCCAACCAGTCCCAGTGAGATGAACCAAGTACCTCAGTTGGAAATGCAGAAATCACCCATCTTCTGCATCAATCATGCTGTGAGCCGCAGATCAGAGCCATTCCTATTCGGCCATCTTGGAACAGAGACCTACTTAGGGAACTTTTTAAAATTACAATTTCTAGTCTCATATGAAGACCAATTAAATCAATATCTGTGTTTGGCGGAAGGCAAACTAAAATATTATTATAATTTAAAAGGTGTTCAAATAATCTCAATTTGCAGGTAAGGATGAAAATTTAAGTGTCCATTTTTATTGCTGGTGTTTCATCAGAAATAATGATGCCATAATCATCTGAATTCTCTTACATTTGAAAAATTATTTGAAACGTTTTTATAATATATACTTAAAAATGAATTGCTGGAATAAATGGTATGCCTTATTTAAATGTCTGTTTATATTGCCAAGTTGTCCTTCAAAGGCTTTTCAAGTAAATAATATGTAATACTGTCCCATATTTCTCCACATATACTGAATATTTTGAGTACTAGATAACCATATTTTTAAAAATTAACATATAAACCCTTATTACTGTTTTTTATACATAAATGCAAGAATCTGTGTCATACATAATCCAAAGTTTAGAATTTACTATTTATCTATACCTACATTTCATAATTAAGTCCAGAAAATTATAATTCCTCATCATTTTGAATATGTTTTCATATTCAATATGAAGCCAATATATTAGGATTCTCCAGTGAAACAGAACCAATAAATATATGCATATCCTACTGGGGATACACACACACACAAATGTATGTTTATATCCACATATATACATTTGCATATATGTAGGGGTAAATCTTGTAAGTTCTGATCAATCTATAAGCAAATCTGTAAGCTTCTTTGCTTGTTTTTTGCATGCTTAGTAAGTTATTAAGATATAGATGTCAGCGTTCAAAATCATTTTCTGTAATATATTACTTACCTTAGATATTAGTGTTATCTATTGCTTTGCTACTGTAATAGAATATATGATTAATATACATTATCCATATATATGATTATATATAGATGATAAGGGGGAAATTTTATAGGAATTGACTCACGTGATTATGAGAAGTTACAATATGACATGTGCCAAAGGCCTCAGAAGGGCTAGCTGGTAGGAGTGCTGCCGGCATAAGTAGCAGAGTTCTAAGATGATGGATGTCCAAGTTCAGGAAGTGGACAGTGAATTTAACCTTTCTCTACCTTTTTGTTCTTTCTGGTGCCTCAGTGAGTGAGATGATTCTGCACTCATGTTGGTGGGTCTTTGTTACCCACTATACTGATTACTATGCTAATCTCTTCTGAAAACACTCTTCCAAACACACTCAGAAATAATGTCTTACCAGCTCTCGGGGCAACCCTTAACCCAGTCAAACTGATACGTAATATTGACCGTCACAGTCAGTATCTCTACATTCCAATTAATACTATTACAGATTTATAGTTGCACCACTTCCTTTGTTGTTGCCAGTCTCTTTCATTTTAGCTATATGGGAATCCGTGTTGTGACTCTAAGGGTAATGTGAAACATTTTCTTAAATAATCAAATAACTTTTTGTTCAGGCTCAAAGCTTTTTGTTTTGTGTTTTAGTAGGACAACACTCTCCTACACTGTCTGTATTTCTATGGGTTTCTAATCTGTTCCACATTCCAGTAATCACTACCACCATTTATTACAGATATATTCTTCATTTCAGCTATAGTTAATTTGCTTTTTCACCCTTATAACTCTCTTTTGTGCTTAAAGAAAACTACACTGAGGACCTTGCCTTTTGAGTTAAGAAATGTCACTTACCTGATCTTTGTACTGTGTAATTTTATTCACATGAAAACATTTTCTTAGTGGCTCTCTTAGTATGTATTTATCTAATGCAGTGTAAACAGTAGAAACATTTAATTCAGATTCAGTTACTTAAAGTCTTTCTCAATTTGTTTCAGAATGTAAATGTTCCCTCTTCCAATCTTGCTTCCAAAGATGCTAATACATCTATACTACCAAATTCCTACTATCCGACCTCCTCTTCTAAAGTCATATATGATGCATGATATGCAAGCAAGTTTTAGTTATTGGTTAGTTGTTACATAACGTAGAACAATATATTTCCAGCCTTTCTAATATCACTTTTGCCTAGAAACAAGTGATTTCTGGTTCATGTAATATACCACATATCATCAGAAGAAGTTCTGCTCCGTAGTCATTTGTCAGCCGTGCCTGAAAAAAGATATAGCTAACATATTAAGTCTCCTTAGTAATAAAGAAAAGAAGGAGAGCAACTGGAAGATGAAAATAATTCAAAGCAATGAACTTGGGTATTTTAAAGGGTGCTTTGAGGTGATCATCTTAAATTTTTTAAAAAAGTATCTATCTATCTATCTATCTATCTATCTATCTATCTATCTATCTATCGAGAGTGATCTCAGCTAACTGCAGCCTCAGTCTCCTGGGTTGAAGTGATTCTCTTCCCTCAGCCCCCTGAGTAGTTGGTATTACAGGCATGCACCAGTGTGCCCGACTAATTTTTGTATTTTTGGTAGAACTGGGTCCACCATGTTAGCCAGGCTGGTCTCGAACTCCTGACCTCAAATGATATGCTCACCTTAGCCTCCCAAAGTGGTGGAATTACAGGTGTGAGCCACTACCACTGGAGAGAGAGAGAGAGAGAGAGATGTATTTAATGATATATATATAAAAATATATTTGTATATTAAATATATTTATATATTAAATCATTTATAAATAATTTATATATTTATAATCTTTTTATAAATAATTATAAACATTATAAATTAACATATATTAAAATATATTTATAATATAAATATATAAAATAAATATATAAATATATACAGATTTAATGAGGAAGACATTTTCTCACAAAATTAAGAAACTAGTTAAAAATTATTTGTAGTGTTCCAAGTCTTGCATCAATCATATACGTAGAAATGAGAGGGGGTTTTGAAATGTACCCCACATTTTCTTTTAACTTAGTACTGTATAAAATCAGTTACCTCTGTTTTTTAGAAGCATAAAAGCTAAAGTGAAATTGCTTGAAGCATAGAGAAGTGAGAAAACGTTAATGAAGCTTTCAGGATTCACACCTTGTCTTTTCTGAACTGAAAATCAGTCTCACCTGGGAATGCATTAGGGTCATTAGGAAGATGAATCCTATTTGTTGCCTGAAATATTACTTTTTATCTGGGTTTGATTTAATTTTGAATCTGGTAAGAATCACACATTGATCATATATCCTGTGATATTATGGGGCATCTTAGTAGGAGTTTCAGTTATTATTTCAATTTAGGTTTATGGGTGTGTATTTTTCATTGCCTCAACTGGGTGCAGATCTTGGTCAAAAAAAAAATATATATATATATTTGACACATTCGCATCCATAGAAGCCATAGAAGTATCAATCAATTAAAACAACTTATCAAAGATTTGGGGCTGAATCTATTACCTCTTACAGTGATGACTTCTTTATATGCTTGGAAGTCTGTATGGATTAAAATATTGCATTAAAACATCTAAACAATAACAATCCAAGTTTAAATATGAAAAATTGCGAATTGTGCTCAGCATTATTTGAGAATCTGAAGAGTAGTCACCTAGAAAAAGAAAGGTAAATTGGAAGTGCATAGGCTCTGTCAGAGACTGAAGCTCAACTTTAAATCAAGTAACCCCTGAAATTGGATTAAATTGACCTTGAAGTGCTAGGCCAGCAGCACTACAAATTCCAGAACCAGATCCATTAATATGTGAACACTATAGGTATAATAAAAAAAAAAAAGTCACTGAAGAGATGAGAAAATAAAAATCTTTAAAGAAATGGGTTAATTGGATATATACGTAGGAAAATTAAAACTTGAACCAACCTTACACTATATATGAAAGTAAATTATAGATGAATCATAAATTTGAATTTAGAGAAAATATTAAAGATTCCAGAACAAAAAAAGACTTACCTCCATGACTTCATGATTGGGAAATGCAGAATATAGTTATTTACATTGAAGAAATAAACATATATTTTTGCATATATTACAATTAAGGACATCTGCTCAGCAAGACACCAAAAATGAACACAATGAAAAACTACAATGTGAGAAGTTACAACATGTATAACTCTATGCATGTGCGTGCGTGCGCGCGCGCACACACACACACACACACACACACACACACAATCACCTCCCTCAGAAAAAGAAACAAAAATAATTTGAAAGCTGGAAAAAGATTTGGTAAGTACTTTTTAAAAGAGGCTTTCCACCGGGCGCCGTGGCTCACGCCTGTAATCCCTGCACTTTGGGAGGCCGAGGCGGGCGGATCACGAGGTCAGGAGATCGAGACCATCCTGGCTAACACGGTGAAACCCCGTCTCTACTAAAATACAAAAAATTAGCCGGGCGCGGTGGCGGGCGCCTGTAGTCCCAGCTACTCGGGAGGCTGAGGCAGGAGAATGGCGCAAACCTGGGAGGCGGAGCTTGCAGTGAGCCGAGATGGTGCCACTGCACTCCAGCGTGGGCGACAGAGTGAAGACTCCGCCTCAAAAAAAAAAAAAAAAAAAAAAAAAAAAAAAAAAAAAAAAAAAAAAAAGAGGCTTTCCAAATGGCTAATAAACATAGGAAAAACTTTTCAACCTCCTTCATATCCAGGGAAACACAAATTAAAGCTCAGCGAGTTATCATTGTCCACACATAATGATATAAAACGAAAAAGAACAGCCCAAGCTTTACAACATGTAGTGATCAGAACTCAACTGAATACTCAAGGGAAAAGCTCTAAAGATCTTGGAGCTCTTTTTCTGTTCAGTTCTTTCTGCAGTACTCTGTCTTGCAAGCTCTAGCAGCTTTGGTTTCCCAGCACCAGTTTAATCTAAACTGTACTCATGGAGTTTTCTGACTTTGCTTGAGTCTACTCTTCTAGCTAGAAGTCATAGGGCTTCTCTTAAGGCAGCAAGCTGGGGCAAATGTAGGGCTCATCTTATATATTTTCAATCTCTCATAGAACACTGCAAGGTCACTCTTCCCTCTAGTATATCAAAACCATTGTTCTATATATTTTATTTTTTGAGGGGTTGAACCCAATATTATAATAAATCTGGTCTTCGTTGCTCCATCTTGGCTAGAAGGAAAAGTAACCTCACTAATTTCTGAACAATTTTCTACCAGCATAACTAAAAGCAGAAATCTGCTACTGCAATTTAGTGAAAAACAATTCTTGATTTCTCATTTCACTTGTCTTTCATTGCTTTCTGAAATTTGACACCTGTAGCTTTTACTTAATACAATAAAATCAGTCACCATCTTCTACCATTGCTGGCATTAATACTTACAAAATACTTAAAGCCACCTGAACCATCACAATTTTTAAGTGTATCTGTTTAACTCTGAGAACTGTTATAAAAATTCATATTGTCCCTTCAATTCCACTTGCTTCCATGTCTCAACTATTGCAAAAAGTGATGAAGAATTCTTTAGTACTCGATTCATTGCCTCTCTAAATATGGAAATTGAACATCCTATGTTTTTGTGATAAAAGTTTATCAAATAAAGAAGTTTTGACTTCATTCAGTGCTCTCAAAATTGATGCTTTTTTTTCTGATCATTATCTTATTCTACACTCAAAATTTCCACTTTGCTAGATGGCAAGTGCATGCCTTCCTCATTCCGTTTGCCTATTATTGAGTGATAACCCTTGAAATTGGAGGCCAGGAAGACTTACCACATTCTTTACTCATGCTCTCTTTTAAGAAGATAGTCAGTGTTGTTGAGGCCAAATGGTACAGTGGTAACAATCATAGGAAACATAAAGTCAAATTTACAAATGGAGAAAGATAGAATATATGGACCTTGTTGTCCTGAATTGTACAAATCAAAGGCAAAAATAGATTTTTGAGAAAATAAAAGAAAGTCGAAACAGGATATTTGATAATACTGTTTTATTTTGTTATGCTTGTTTTGTTGGGTTATATTATTTTTATATTTTAAATTCTTAACACTTAGAGATACTTACTAAGTGACTGACATGGTTAGGCTTTCTGTCCTCACCCAAGTCTCATCTTGAATTGTAATCCCCGTAATTCCTATAATCCCCACCTGTCACAGAAGAGACCAGGTGAAAGTAATTGAATCATGGGCGGGGTTTCCCCCATGCTGATCTTATTCTAGTGATTGAGTCTCATGATAGCTGATGGTTTTATAAGGGGTTCTTCCCCCTTTGCTCGGCACTTCTCCTTTCTGCTGCCTTGTAAAGAAGGTGGCTTGCTTCCTTTTCATTTACTCCGTGATTACAAGTTTCCTGAGGCCTCTGCAGTCATGCTGAACTGTGAGTCAATTAAACCTCTTTCCTTTATAAATTATCCAGCCTTGGGCAGTTCTTTATAGCAGTATGAAAATAGACTAATATATTGACTTACGAGCCATATGATATGATATATATGACTGGCCTTAAAGTACTCAGCAGAAATGTTAGGTGTTACATTTGAATAAATGAAATAACAAAGGCAGAAAGATACAATAAAATAAACTTAATTGTGACAAGTTGTCATAGTAACTCCAATGAGTTACTATATGTTTATTATGACAGTTAAAGTAATTAATAGCTGTATAGATTAAAATCACACCATCAATAAAAAAAAAAAATTCTGGCTTTTTGTGGTAGCCTATGCCTGCAATCCCATCTCTTTGGGAGGCCAAAGCAGGGAATCACTTGAGGCTGGGAGTTCAAGACCAGAGTGGGCACAAGACTCTGTCTCTACAAAAAAAAAAATTTAAAATTAGCTGGACATTGTGGCACGAAGCTGACCAAGTAGTCCCAGTTAATTGGGAGGCTGAGGCAGAAGGATTGCTTGACCCCAGGAATTTGAAGCTGCACTGAACAATGATCAGGGCCACAGAATGAAATTCTTTCTCAAAACATAAGTAAATAAATAAATAAATAATAACATATTTCTATTAATTTCTGTAGCTGAATAACTATTGCTGACCCCTGGTATTTGCTGGTCAAGTTTTCCAGTGAGAAAATGCAAGTCAGATTTCAATAATTTGCATTTTTGAGATATAGATAAATTAGGAAAAATGTATATAAATTATATTGCCCATTATTGCAATATTTTTAGGACAGATTTATTCACAAACATGTTCAAATTAGAGTCATTTGTATTTGTTTTAGGTTAAGGGGTACACTCTTAGTCCAGTAGAGGCAAACCATCCTTGGGCCAAATCTCACCTGCTACCCATTCTTAAAATCATACGTATTTGAACATAGCCATGACCATTCACTTACACAGTGTCTGTGGCCGCTTTTTTTTGTTACAATGACAGAAGAAAGTAATTGTGACAGAGACCTTATGATCCACACCACCTAAAATATTTACACTCTGAAAAAGTTGCTGAATCCTGCCAGTCATGTATTGTTCAAAATAAATCTACACTCTCTAGAAAGACAGTATGAATAAGAACTTATAAGTAAGCTGATTTACTCTTTTTGGAGGGGAAATTTTTGTCAAAGTAGCTAATATTTTGTCATATATCGTAAAACAATACAAAATTCACTTTTCAAATGTATTATAGCTTTGGAGAAGTCAACCAATATCCAGCTTGACAGGCTAATTAAATATTTTTAAAGTGATTTTATCTTATTACTCTACTATTTTAGGTATTAAAGCACCACGAGCAACATATTTATTGTAATTATTGTTACATTTTCAAGAAATTGGAAATAGTAGAAAACATTGATTACCTAGGAACATTAAAAATACAGCCAAGATATTTAAAAAACATAAAGACATTTGCAGTATTAGTATATAATTATGGCTAGAGCTTAATTTATAGTTTTTAATTCAGGAAAACAACATCAAAGGGAGATATTTTAACACAGAGAGAAAACTTTTTAACATATGGAATAACTAAGATTATGCTGTCCTGCATGGTTCATAATGCATGAACTCTCTAAAAGTTAACCTAAGCAAACTGTACAGGTTTAAATCACACCATATTGAAGCTTTTAGTTCTTTAAAGTCTCAAACGTATGAAGACATGTATGAGCCTAGGGAAATGCACTTAATTTGTTCATGTGGAGAATACATTTTAGGTTCTCTGATTTCCCAGGCAGATTTTCATTCATTCTTTAATACCAAGAGACAGTGATTTTTTCTAAATAGCGAGCATCGTAGCATCAGGATTTTCCTATCTTTTTAATGTTATAAGCAGAATACTAATTTTCTAATGCTTGATAGGAAGCAAAATTTACCTTATGAAAAAGAATAAATCACAGATTTCTTTTAGAAATAATCCTCTAAGGATAGTAGAGGCAAGTCAGATATTTCATGGACAGCATCAAATAAAAATAGCTGTTCATAAGAATTAAGACAGCAAAGTGTTTTGACTTTGGAAAACAAGAAGGATTATATAAAATTCTTCATCTAAATGTGAGTGTGACTCATCTGTCTTTGTGACTCAAGCTCCACTGTAACGGCAGCACAGATCAATGCAGAACTGCTCCATAAGCTACTCTCCGTGTCTCTAAAGAGAAGAAAGCTGCCACAAGGCCTATGACCCAATAAACCTCCTCTTCAAGATCCTACCCTCCAGGGCTTCCCTTCCCTTCCCTTCTCGCTTTTCCCTTCCCAACTTCCCTCCCCTCCTCTCTCCTCCTCTTCTCTTTTCTTTTTCTTTCTTTTATTTCCTGACAGGCTCTCGCTCTGTAGCCCCTAGACTGGACTGTAGTGGTGTGATCACTGCAACCTCTAACTCCTTGGCTCAACTCAAGTGATCCTCCAGCTTCAGCCTCTTGATTACTTGGGACTACAGCTGTGTACTATTCCTAGCTAATTTTTTATCTAATTTATTTTTTTGTTGAGATGGGGGTTTTGCTATGCTGCCCAGACTGTTCTCAAATTCCCGGCCTGAAGTGATCCTCCTGCCTTGGCCTTCCAAAGCACTCGTATTACAGGTCTGAGCCTCCATTCCCAGTCTTAATGTCAAGTTTTTATGGGATACATTTTGGTCTTATTGTCATAACCAATATTAAATATTAATTACACTTTTGTAGGTTGAATTATTAGAAATTTGGCCTATATTTAGAACACTTAAACCATGTAAAAATTTATCACATTTTCACTTATTTTTTTTAAGTGAAAGCAAGTTTATTAAGGAAGTAAGGAAATAAAAGAATGGCTACTCCATAGGCAGAGCAGCCACATTTTCACTTATCTTTATCATGTGTTCTAAGTCAAGTTAGTCTGGCTGACTAATTTCCCGAAATATGCTAGTAAAGCTCATGGTGGCATTATCTTAATTTCTATACTTTCTTGGTATTCTGCTCCTTCTAGAATCAAAAGACAATCTCTGTTTTTCTTGTACATGCCTTGAGTCATTAAATTATTTGATTTTTATGTACTTAAAAAATTAAAAGTGCTATATTGTTACTATTCCTACTACTGGCACTACTGCAACTGTCCTATGTAATTAGAAAGCATTGCCTTCTTACTAATATTGCTGCAATGTATTTTTGCTTCTTTTGGACGTTTTAATAAAAACACCCAGCAAACTGCTCATTTCCTAGTAAAGTAAGAAACTTTTTTTCTAAAAGTAATGCACAGATTTACAATAACTTTACATGAGAAATATATAAGCTATCAAATTCATTTACCATTTTAGAGATCCCTGGCTCTGCAAAGCATCTTGTCACAAAGGCATAGCCATAATTTAGTCTAGCTTGCCTTTATTATTTTAATTATCTAGAAAATAACCATTTAAATAAATTGAATATAACCAGAGTAGACAAACAGCATGTATATAGCCCTGTTGACTCACTAAATATTTGTAGGAGGAATATAATCTGATAGTTTAGTCAGTTATTCTAATTTGTTTTGGCCACATCAGAGAGGTTGTGAAGTATTTATATTTTCAATCAGAAATAAATAAGAAATTTGTAATTTTGTCTGAACTCTACATTCAGAGCTAAAAATGTCGGTTTTGTGGGAAACTGATAGCCTAACATTCCCTTACAAACTCTACCATTTTATAGATAACACCTTAAGGCTGGAGTGATTAAGTAACTTTAATGATGTCACAAAGCTAAATAATTTGCCTATCCTTAACATTGATATTTGATATATCATTGAGTGACTCAATGTCAGTTCAAAAGTTTGGAAGCATGATTTAGTATTATAATATTTATGAACATTTATCTTGGCTGTCTGTGATTTTTATGCCCAAGCCTGGAAAGCATATTTTACAAAAACAACTAGCTTTAACACAGAAATATAAGTTTGATGTATCAGTGACTTTCCAAGTAACTCAATCTATTACTCTTGTCTATCCCACCTTATTTAAGGCCTTCAAAATCACTTGTCTACACCACTACAAGTATTTGTTATAGTTTCAAGTCTATCTGCCTCAAATCCACATAAAAATCTACCACTGCAAACTCTTTATAAAACGAGAAATCACGGAAATCACTTTCCTGCTGATAAATATATTGAAACAGTCCTCTCTCCCATAGCTGACCTTATGCACAGGTATATATGTGTGTGTATATATATACACACACACATATACATAATTATACACATACATATATAAACATTCATACATACATATATATGCATATAATATGCACACATATACATATATATGAAAAAAAATGAACTTAAATCCACACTTTTCATGTATACACAAATTAAGCCAAGACAGTCATATACCTAACTGGATAACTTCTCCAAGAAATCAAAAGGAAAAAATATTCCTGACCTTAGGTTAAATGCAATTGATTTTTCTATGACACAAATGATGTGATCCATAAAAGAAAACAATAATACATAAAACATGATCAGAATAAAATAATCTGTTAATTAAATACACTGTTGATAGCATAAGAAGATAACATACAAACTGGGGGTAAAATATTTGCAAAGCATATATTTAATAATGACTGAAATATATAAAGCATGTTCAAAATATAATTATTCCCTTATCCAGTCAAAAGAGAAAAGTAGACAAATGTACAGTGTCTTGAATCTTCATTATATTTGTGTTTTTCCAGATTTTGTTGTTGTATTTCTGTCTAATGCATTTTTTATGTTGTTAATATATTTGTATTTTATCCTGAGATGTTAGACACATGTAAAAAATATTATAATTGTAAGGTTTAATGAATATAAACTGAACAGCCATGTAAACATACAAACCAGCTTAATAAATAACTATAACTAACAGGTCAGTGTTAGCATTACCAAAGCCCTCCATGTGTCTTTTCCTATTCATACTACCCCCTTTCTTTCTAGAGAAGACTACAATCCGAACATCTATGCTGATCATTTTGTTTTTATTTTATGTTTACATTCTATGCTTACATTTCTGAGATATATTTTTTCTGTTTTAAAAATATGTAGACATTTCATTATTTCTTTCTTTCAATATTTTGTGAGATTCGTCCAAGTTATTGTTTAGCTGCAGTACAGTGGTCGCCAAACTTTTTGGCACCAGAACTGGTTTCATGAAAGAGAATTTTTCCGCCAATGGAGGGGGTTGTGTAGGGGGATGGAGGGAATGGTTTCAGGATGATACAGTTCCACCTCAGATCACCAGCCATTAGATTCTCATAAGGAGCACGTGACTTATATCCCTCACATAGGGTTCACACTCACTCCTATGAAAATCTAATGCTGCCACTCCTATGCCAGGGAACGGAGCTCAGGCAGTAATGCTTGCTTGGATGCCAATCTCCTCCTGCTGTGCTACTCAGTTCACAACAGGTCATGGACCAGTGTTGGTCCTTTTGGCCTAGGGCATCAGGGATCCCTGCTGTAGTCCACTTTTCCTTCTCTGTAATATTCATTGACTCATTCTCTGAACTGGCAAAAAACATTATATCTTCTTTGTTTTACCTATTAATGTTTTTAACATTTATATTTAGCTGCCAAGTTACTTAGATCACACAAGTATATGTTGTTTCTATCTTTTCATATACTTTAGCTTTCAAAATTACCTGCCATTTTTTTATCCTGCTTAGTGCCCTTTTGTTTTAATTTTATTTTCTTAGACAAAGCTACTAGTACCACATTATTGTGTTTGTACTTGCTTAAAACATAAATTCCTGTACATTTATAGATACCACTTTGCTTTCAATGTATCTTTTTTCAAGGAATATTTAGCTATTTTTTTCAACCAATTCCTCATGGTATGATACACACACACACACACGTATATAATATATATAATATATTGTAAAATATAAAATAATATATAATATAAAATAATATATGTATAATATATTATATATAATATGTATTACATCATATAGTATATTATATATGTATATATTATGTATAATAAGTCTATATTATATGTTATATTATATATTATATATGTTTTTATATGTATATATTATATAATAGATACATATTATGTTTTATGTTATATATTAAATATAATATATAATATAAAATAAATATTATATAACATGTATTACATTATACGTTATATAATATATAGTGTATATTATATATGATATATTATATTAAATATATATTATATATTATATTTTATTTATAGTATATATATGTTATATGTATAATGATTTTATATTATATATTTTATTTTATATTTTATATAATTATATAATATATATTCTATATATTATATTATATTATATAAATTATATACGTTGTGTGTGTGTGTGCATAAAACCATGAGGAATTGGTTGAAAAAATATCTAAATATTCCTTGAAAAAAAAATATACATATTTTGAGATGGAGTCTCATTCTGTTGCCCAGGCTGGAGTGTGGAAGCATAATCTTGGCTCACTGCAACCTCAACCTCCTGGATTCAAGGGATTCTCTTGCCTCAGCCTCCCAAGTAGCTGGGATCACAGGCGCCCACCACCATGCCTCGCTAATTTTTGTATTTTTTGTAGAGATAGGGTTTCACTATTTTGGCCAGGTTGGTCTCGAACTCCTGACCTCAGGTGATCTGCGCCCCCCCGGCTTCCCACAGTGCTGGGATTACAGGTGTGAGCCACCGTGCCTGGCCTCATCACAGTTTAATTTTTTAAAGGAGAGAATTCAGTCAAAGTCATATGCAGTGTCATAGCTGGTATATTGGATTATGTTCATCTAAGATCTTGTTTCTTATTTGTTTTACTTTTTTGTTTAATATTTTTTCTTACCCTTAATTTTTAATGTTTTGTTAGAATTTTGTATCAATTCTTAATTTTTATGTAGTTAATGTAAAACATCCACCTTAGTTTTAATTCTGAAAATGTTTCCTTCCTAGTAAATAAATTACATTCAAATATATATTTTCCTGTGTATTCTTATGAAAATGCTATATTTTTCCACTGCTGATTTAATCTCCCTATAAGATATAATATTTTTAAAACTTTGATTTGTGAATTATAACCCAAGTAATATATGTGAAACACCATTTTCTTCATCACTCTGTTCCCTTTCAAGATATATTTTTGTTGTTGTTGACCAAATTTAAGATTTGTTCCAGTTATTGATGTACTGTCACTCAACTTGAAATTCACCCTTGTTTCTGCCCTGTGAAAATGGATCTTGCCCTTAAAATATTTTTTCTTTTCCCACCTGTCACTGAACCTTTGTCATTAGGGGGCAGTAAAGAGACATTGCAAGAAGAAAGGATATTTGCTTCTTAGCTCTGGTGTGCTCACTAGGCATCGTCCGGAATCACTGCACATGGCTTCTCTAGTGCCCAGCTCCTAGAGCATGGACAGCTTCTTGGCATCTGTGTCATTTAGCACACACACTTTTGAACTGGCATAGACAAACTGAGCAAATGATAAAATCCACATATGAACTCACTGACCCATGGCAGGGGGCATTATGGTAGGCATCTTTAAGTGGAAACCCCTGGCACTTCCATGCCTTTCCAAGATAATAAATCAGAAGCAGTAACGCACTCTGTGTGGAAATTGAAGAAATTAATTCCATAATAAAAGTCTTGAAATAAGCAGGCCTCAGGACATCTGTCATACTCCCATTTAACTCACCAGTTGGCTAGTGAAGGAGTCAGATGTGGGACTTGGAAAATCACTATGAACTATAATACATTTAATCTATTGGTGACTGCAATCACAGCTACCTTTTCAGTGTAGTATTTTTTGTTTTCGTGTTCATAGCTTTGGGGTTGTTTTGACCACATGTAGTATTTTTTCAGGAACAAATCAAGACAGATCCGCTATTTTTGCAACTATTGACTTAGCTAATGCTGTTTTCTCTATACTAACTTCCAAAGGCGACTGGAAACATTTTGCTTTAACTGAAAAGTCCAGTTCAACAGCATAGTTTCCCAATGACTCCTCAAAGCTATGTCAATTCTATCACTCTCCACTCAAATATAGTCCTGAGAGATTCTGATCATTTTGACATTCCATAGAACATTATACTGGTCTACTATACTAACTACATTATGCTGATTGGATCCAATGACCAGGAAGTAACAAGTACTTGAAATGTCTTACTAAGAAATATGTGAATGAGATGATGGGCGATCAACCTTACAAAAATTCAGAAGCCAGCCACCTTAATGAAGTATCTAGGGATTTAGTGGCTGGAAGCAAGTTGAAGTATCCCCTGGAAAGTGAGAGACAAGTTTCCACATCTTATATCAACTACAGGATAAAGAAAGGCAAAATATTTGGTGGGTCTCTTTTTTGGATAGAAGAGGCAACATATACTATACAGTCTTTCTAAAGATTTTAGCTTTTGGTGGGATTAGAACAAGACAAATCTCTACAGCAAGGTAAGGCTACAGTACAAGTTGCTGTATGACTTGGGCCTTGAAATCCAGCAGATCCAATGATGAATGAAATTTGAAGTGTCTGTGTCACGTGCAAATGCTGCATGCAGCTTCTGCCTGAGGTTAGGAGATAAATGGAATAGGCATCTAAAGAAGGAAATATAGATGTCCCTTACAGCATCAATTAATTAATTATAGGAATTAATCTTTTCATGTTTCTATTTGCATATTAGATGTTTGTGTTTATTTGAAAATGATAGCTATTTTTCATATTTTGTATACAAGTTGTTGAAAGTTAACTTTACAATTTGGTCTTTAGGTGACAATATTTAGTGGGATGGTGACTGAATTTTAAGGGGTAATCAACATGTCTAGTGATGAATATAATGACTCTTAGTGATTGTATGTCTCCTCATTTGGGGAGAAGTGGGAGAATTCTTTTTCATTTGTAAGAGTGATAACTGTATATTCAACAGAAATATAGTTATTTTCTTGTTGAACCACAAGTTCAAATTTATGTAGAATGCTGCATATGGAAGCTGAAAGGTCAAAGGGGCAGATTGTCCATTTATCAATTACTACCTCCTTGCCCCCAATTCATCTTTTTGCCTTCTCTGTGAATATGAACCTGGGCCCTCTAAACATTGGTTTCATTACCAGCTGCCACAGATTTGTCAGTAGAGGGTACTGGAGTGTTGTGCAACAGGAAATGTTCTGATTCCTGGTGCTTGTGTGGTCACTGTGTGGGATCCCTTGCAGTGTATAAAAAGCTTTCCTTAAGACCAGGTTCCCCAAATTCTTTTTTTTTTCTTTTTTTTTTTTTGAGACGGAGTCTCGCTCTGTCGCCCGGGCTGGAGTGCAGTGGCCGGATCTCAGCTCACTGCAAGCTCCGCCTCCCGGGTTTACGCCATTCTCCTGTCTCAGCCTCCCGAATAGCTGGGACTACAGGCGCCCGCCACCTCGCCCGGCTAGTTTTTTTTTTTTTTTTGTATTTTTTTTTAGTAGAGACGGGGTTTCACCGTGTTAGCCAGGATGGTCTCGATCTCCTGACCTCGTGATCCGCCCGCCTCGGCCTCCCAGAGTGCTGGGATTACAGGCTTGAGCCACCGCGCCCGGCCCAGGTTCCCCAAATTCTTACAGTCTTCAGTGTCCAGCTCCTGTAATACACGGAAGCCAGAAGAACTAAGCAGCCAGCAGCTGTTCTTGGCCTCTCGCCACCTTGGATACTATTTGTAGCCCATTGCCTTTGGTTTCTTCAGTGCTCCTCTATGCTTTTAGAGGAGATTTATTGAACAAATGTAGTTAATAATTTGAAGAGGCTCGTAAAACATATATTGTAAGAAAATTTATCTTTTTATTTTCTGAATATGTGTATAGATACTTTTGAATGTATAAGCTATATAGTTGTGGGTACTAGAAGATATTGATGTGTTATCAATATCTCATTATCAATTTCTTTATAGTTTCTTCAAAATCAGTCCCTGAAGTATACAATCAGCACATAGCAATAAAGTTTTCCTCACCACTTTGTTTTGGGCAGTTTTGTAGTGAAATGCCTCAGAAGAAGGACTATCCAATGAACAGCCTTTCCTAACATCTCAGAATTAGGATTTCCCACAAGTTCCAGAGGGCAAATTTCCAAATATCCTCAGCATGGCACCAAGACGTCTCCTCTGTACTCAGTGAGCTGTGACTGTGTCCTCCCAGCAAGAAGATCTCAGCTCTGGGCAAGGGACTCCTCTGTATGCATTGTATCTCCGCCCTGGGGGAAGGCGCTGTTCTTGCCATCTTTTCTTGCTATAGTGTTTTTTGTTTTGTTTTGTTTTGTTTTGCGTTTGAATTTCTCTTGTTTTTTTACTAGCCAATCCCTTATTATTTCTATCCCCTGTTATGGGTCATATTAACATTTATGTTAAATTTCCCCTGTTTAAATTATTATATGGTTTCTCTCTTTTCACTGGAGGCAGACTAACACATGACTTTTATCTCCATATCATTAGTAGTATTACATTTAAAATATGTCCCTTCTGTTTCACTACTTTAGAATTTATATTACCTATTCTTGTATTGCCTACTGTGTTATACATGGTATATAGTACCCATCACTGTTTCCTCTCTTCCTCAAGCTAAGTTTCTGCTCCTTAATTGGTTGGTTGTTTTTTCCTGAGTGTTTTTCGCAGATGAAGTTTGGATGTCAGAATATTTTCATCAGTTTGAGCATATCTGTAGTGTTTTGTGCCTCTTCTAATTATTTTATTTGTGTTCTTTCTCTGGTGTCTTCCCCACTTTTGATATATTATTATTACTTGTCTTTATCTGCAACAGTTTTCTGCTGCTAGCTTACCTTAAGGTTCAGCTATTCCAAGATGTATGAAAGAATCAATGGTTTCTGTTTCGATGCATAGTTTATAAATCTGTGGATTATCAATTCCAGGCAACAGGAGCCAAGTTATTTACTATCCAGTCTTCTATGACCTCCCAGCCTGATGTGTTTAACCTTTCTATAAGAATATAGAAGCCTATACTGAATAATTTTGCCCTGTAATCTTCCATATAGAGAAATATGACTCAGGGTGGAGACAGCCTTGCACTTCTCTGCCAGGGGCAGCCTTCCTGCTGCCTCTGCAATGTCTTTATTTCAGGGAAGTATATGACTCAATGTTGTAGGACACATTAGTGGGAAATCATTCTAAAGCATCCTACTGTCTCCTCCCTCTATAGAATACAGAAACATTTGTAAGATGTTTATGAGTCTATATGCATATATATATATATACACACACACATATATATACATATGAACATAAGGAAATTTATAACACATTTATTTACCACCTAATAACACATTGATATCTTCTAGTACCCACAACTATATAGCTTATACATTCAAAAGTATCTATACACATATTCAGAAAATAAAAAGATAAATTTTCTTATAATATATTTTTTACAAGCCTCTTCAAATTATTGAATATATTTGTTCAATAAATCTCCTCTAAAATATTCCACACCTGAAAAAATTTCCAGCTCCTTTAAATATTATGTCTATTAGAATAAATAGCATATTTTTGTACTTCATTGTGTAAATAATTATAGGCATGTATTATATGAGAGATATCTACCAAAGAGGACACACAGGAAAAATAAAAGCCTAAGTAAGCTACAGGTTTAAAAAAGGAACTTTAAGTAAATCTTGCAAAATAGCTAGATGTTCACAAATGGTGCTATAAATGCCTATTGTGCTTGGACCAGATAAATATAAAGCAGGGAGCAGGAAATTTGGGGACAGAGTACAAAGAGGAAGAAGTTGGGCAAAATGAAAAAGGGACTTTATGGTTAATTTTGAAAATGGTGTGAAATAATTCAGATCTAGGTTTTTTTTCTTCTTCTTCTTAACATTGTCTATTTGCCTGTTTTGGGCTTTTGATTCCATTGATAATTGGAATATTTTGACAAACTGTAAATTAATAAATCACTTTGGTACAGAAACTGAAAGTGTCTTTTTTCTAAAATAAACTGTTATTTCTCCCCAAGACTAATGAATATGAACTGGAACAGCTAGATAATTTATCCAGGAGAAAAATTAAGGATTAAATGAACCATGCAATATGTTTATGCAACTTAATGTGTAAGAAACTATAGAGAATGAACTTTATATGTAATTTTGCTAATGAAGTCACACTGTTGTCATGGAACTTCTGCTCTACTATTCATTTTTGTTTCCTCTAACATCTTCGATATTTCTGAGCTTGGCCAGAACTATGCAGGCATATTTGCCATGCAACAATTTCATAGAAAAATATCAGTATTAATATTACAGTTAAAGAGTATAAATTACATTCTTTGGAGGACTGAAATTAATTGCCATAGAGATGCTATTTCCTCTGTCCTTTGAGAAACCTGGCATTTGCAAAAAGACATTTTAAATAATTTTTTTCTCAGTGACATAAACCTTACAAATGCAAATTTTAAAACAGCAAGAAAAATATGAAGTAAAAGTTCAAAAACTATGCTATGCATGTAGTGAATTCACTAACTGCCTTGTACTTCTACTGAAGAAAACTGGGCTAGATTTCTAAAATGATCAGACCTGTTCTATTATAAAATATTATTAGTTATTTGACATGAAATAAGAACAAACCATTGTCTTGTTTGCTTTAGTTTAACTCTGAATAGCATATACTATAAAAGTATTTCTATGCTAATGTAGGAAATCCCCGTAGAAAGCTAGAATGGACCTTAATAAACAGTACCTAATCAGTGAAAGTTACCTCATATTGCCATTGCTATAATTATGTGGATAATCTACTTTTCAACAATTAGGAAACCAGCTCAAAGCACATAAGGAAGACAAACAACATTTTGGCCATAAAATCATGACTATGGGCAAAGTTTATTTATCCAAGAACTATTTGTTAAGTGTCTATTTCATGTCTATGTAGAAGAGACATATTGTGATGAGCAAACCATACAAGGTTCATTTGCTCCTAATGCCCACCTATTCACATTACACATAGTAAGATCTTTGTATATTTTGCTTTAAACACAATTATAATGAGTTTAATTTTCTGTATTGATGTCAAATTCCAGAATATTATGGTTCTAATGATTTGAGTACTTCTAATCAAGCATTAGAACCTGAGGTAGAGATTGGGGGAAATAGCATTACACAGAGAAAGACTAAATATCTCCAGTTGGGGGGAAGAAAATACTTCACCTACACTTCACTCTTCTCTCAACTCCTAAAACAACAAAAATCACACACACACAAAAAATCTAACAAGCAAATAAAAACTTTATCTTGTTTTCAGAGCTGATTCAAATTTATCACTGTAATATATTATTTTGAAATCATCAATTCACTATATGTGTGTATCTACATTATATTTCTACTTTTTTATAGGCCATGATTATGCCTTAAATATCTTACATCAATTAGGAAATCACACTAGGACACCAATCATGTTTTAAACAAACTTATCTGCAAAATAAGAAATGTGGCTGGATGATAATTTGATTTAGATTTCATAGAAGGTGAAGATAAAGATATATGGAGAAATGGAAGAAATTACATGTCAAGTGAGCTTCTTATGCAAAATAGTATTCAGAAGGAACAGAGTCCTGAGTCTTCTGTATGAGCTTTGCCAAGAAAGCACATGAAAATTAATACTGACTGCTTAGATAGATTCAATTCACCACAAAAACTTGCAAATACCCTTGAAGTTATAAAATCTCATAATATGTCAAGAAAATGGAGATGAAAACAAAAATGAGATGTCACTACACACCTCTTACAATGGGTAAATGCCAAAACACTGACAACATCAAATGCTGGACAGAATGCAAAGCAACAGGAAATCTTATTGCTGATGGGAATGTAAAATGGTACATACAGTCACTTTTGAAGACATTTTAGTGGCTTCTTATACAACTAAATATATTCTTATCATACAATAAAGCAATTGTAATCCTTGATATTTGCCCAAAGGAGTGGAAAGCTTATGACCACACACAAACCTGTGGGCAAATATTTATTGCATCTTTATTATAATGGCTAAATTTGGAAGCAACCAAGATGTCCTTCAGTAGATGGAATAAATACACTGTGGTACATCCTAATGGAATATTATTTGGTGCTGAAAAGAAATGAGATCTCAAACTATGAAAATGCATGAAAGAACCTTAAATACATATTATTAAGTGAAATAGTACAATCTAAAAAGGCTGCATACTGTATGATTCCAACTATGTGACATTTTGGAAAAGACAAAACTGTGGAGATGATAAAACAATCAGTGGTTTCCAGGGGTTTGTGGAGGAAGCCAATGGATAGGCTGAGTGTAATAGATTTTTAGGGGAGATAAAATACTCTGTATGTTACTACAATAATGGATACATGCCATTATACATTTTTTCATGCCCATAGAATATTCAACACCAAGAATGAATCCTGAAATATACTATAGACTTTGAGAGATTTTGATGTGTCAATGTAGATTTATCAATTGTAAAAAATGTAACACTCCTGCCAGGTGCAGTGGCTCACGCCCGTACTTTGGGAGGTGGAGGCGGGCGGATCACCTGAGGTTGGGAGTTCCAGACCAGCCTGACCAACATAGGGAAACTCAGTCTCTACTAAAAAATACAAATGTACAACTCCAGTGGGGGATGCTGATAATGGAGAAAGCTATGCATGTGTGTGGGAAGAAAGTATATGGTAAATCTGTATCTGTCTCTCAGTGTTGCTGTGAATCTAAAATTGTTCTTAAAAATAAAGTATTTAAAGACATCTTTAGAGAAGAAAGAAAAGTAAAAAAAAAAAAAAAAAGAATAAAGGAAAGAGGGAAGGGGAAGGGGAAGGGAATAATGTGGTTTTACAGAGAATATATCCTATAATGACTTAGTTTAAAACCTGTAGTACCTTATAAGAAATGGCTACTGGAAAATGAATTGTCCACTATATGAGAAATACTACACCCAATTACATATTTGAATGTATATGCTCTGGTATACATGTTGAGAGAGATTCACTCTATGTAACCATAAGATAGATGAGAAAGATTCAATATGAGACTAGAAAAAAAATATTGGTGAACATGTTGCTAAAATTATGAAAATTCTGTTTTTGTTTGTTTTTTCCTACTGGGAGTTTTTGTTCATGAAAAGTTTGAGAGTTTCAAGACCACTCTCAGGTTCAATAATTTACTGAAAGGACTCAGGGAACTCGGCAAACTTTTATATTTATTGTTATGGCTTATTACAGCAAAAGCTATTAAAAAAAGGCACATAGGTCACAGGGTCAACGAGTCACCAAGCAGGGAGCTTCCAATTGTCTTCTCCTAGGAGAATTGTAAAGATATTTACTCTTGTGTGTGAAAATTTGTAGAGAGTATTGCCAGCAAGGGACACTATCTAAGGCTTGGTTTCCAGAGTTTTTATTAGGAATTGGTCATATAGATATACTTGAGTGTCCACCTGGCTGACCTTAGTCTCTAGCCTCCCCAGAGGTCAAGTGCAAAGGTTAGACATCTCTTTAGGCAAAGTTAATACTTTAGTGCAATTAAATTAATATTTTATTTTATTCTAGTGTGCTTTCTGAAATGTTTTGAGACTACTACATGAACAAATTAGAACTTCAATATATCATGATTTATTCAAGTCTTTAAAATTGAGAAAAACTTATGCTATTTTTAATAACAGTAGAAACAAATATAATACAATTGTAAGGCAGTGAGATGTAAACATGACTGAAATTTGGTGGGGTTGTGTTCAGAAATAACAACAGTAATTAAATTGAATTATATCCAGTAGAGGACAGACAGATTATGGGTAGTCTTACAAGAAGGGTGAGCCATTGGACTTGAGCTGATAAATGTGAGAAGATATTGCAGTTTCCTCAGTATAGCAGTGACAAGAGGGAAAAGGGATATACAGAAGGCTATTCTTTCTGTATTCTTTCTGCTGTATTCAGAATGAATTCATTATTCAAGTAACAAATAAAGACCTAGAAAAAGCCTGTTGCAGTAATGTTGAAATAAGACAATATTGGTCTGGATTAGTGTCATAGCTATTTAAATGAAAAGTTGACATTAACTATACATTTTGACTGATAAAATTTTACTTTTGTAATATATTTCCTCTGATAAGGCTAAGTATAGAACAAAACGAAATGAGAAAGTCTCTTTTTTATTTTTATTTTCAGTATTTTGTTTTTTTCCACCTTCTATTTATCCAGAAACTCTTGTTTCTAGAGATACAATTGTGATATTATTATCATGGATAGTATATTTATGCAATTGCTACTTATCTAAATTATTATTCCAGGACTCTGTTACTCTATGAAACAGAGAAGCTTCCCACTTCGTAAATAGTTAATATTAACATTAAAATAAAGCATTTAATATCTGAATTAATTTTTAAATATTTTTAATAAAATCCCATATTTTTATTTCATATAGTCAAATTAGTATACATTTACGAAAGCAAGAATAATCAATAACTTTGAGTTGCATTATAATATTAAAAGCTGTATTTAATCACATTAAATTAAAGGGAGCAGACACCGTATAGTTAGAATTATATATATTTTTAAAACTAAATGCATTTTAAGGTTTATCTACATAGCTACTTAGTATTTGCTTGGAAAGCTCAGTCTTGTCATTGATTATTTGATTGTTACAGGCAAGTATCAACCTTTATATGAAAAGTATTTTGCAAAAGCTAACAGAAAAAGAATAAAGTAATCATAAAATGCACATGTAAACTATGTAATAGGTATCGGTCCTTGAATTCTTACTGATTTCATATTTTAAAAATTATTTGATGTCTGTCGATGTTTGTCATTGATTTAAATTATTGTATATTTTATAGATAGAATGGATATATAATATAAACTAATCTCGAGGAAAAATTAGACAAAATTGTTAAAAATAACTAATTTGTTTTTTATTGAAAATTGAAATTGAACCACCTTTGCAGTAATTTAATCAATAATTACATAATAATAATCACCTATATATCAGGTCTCTGTAAAAACAGTTTTTATATAAAATATCAGTTATTCCTCACAATAAATCTATAGAGTAAGTATGGTTACTTTGCCTATTTTCAAGGTAAGGAAACAAATTCGGCAACTTTTTGCCTCAACCAAGATTTTACAAAACATAAAGAATAGACCTGAGAACTAAATACATCACATTGCTGTCCAAAGATAGATCCTAGGATCTTATCATCTTTTTATTCCTGCCTTGGATTTAGGGTCTGTAGAAAATATGAGTCAACAAGAGCTCACATTTAAAGTTGAAATTTAGGAGGGAAGCCAGAGCTAAAGTTCAAAAGAGCCAGCATATTTTAATAAAAATAGCATGTGGAACCTAATTCTACCAATTATGTTTCTGAGAGAAAACTTCATGATCTATAAAACTGAGAGATCATGATTGTATAACTTGGTTGTCTAATGAATATAGATAATATATGAAATAACCCACTACTGCTAAGATCTGCTAGGAAATGATTTATAAAGTCTATTTTTATACAAATTTTCAATTAAATTGGATCTTAAATTCGAGAAATCTCATGCACTTACAAGGTAAGTAGCTTTTACCTGGAAGAATAAGGTGATGGTATAAAATTTTTTCAACTTGACAATTCTTAAAATTAGCTTGAGATTACTTAGAGCAACACTGGGTATTTTCTCTTTATGTTACATAGAAGTGTCATTCATTGATGCCTAGGCTGAGATAATTTTTTCCTTTATACAACAGATATTTACTGAACATCTGCTAAGAGCATAACTCTCTAGAATATGCTGAATAGCATATCAACATACAATAATTTTATTTTAATAACAATTCTCCAGGATCATGTCTTGGAAGAAATATAGGCCGAGTCTTGTAACATTGATAGGCAGAAAATACTGCAGTAGGTGCATGAATGGAGAAGGCAAACCGTCTGAAATCATTAGAAGTCTCTTCTGGGTGGTGTGTAGATATAGAGAAGAGGGGCACTGGAGTAATGAGTAGAATTTGATGATGGAGGGAGAGGAAAAAGACAATGCAAATTTTACTACCTAGAAATAGGTCTTGCATGTTCCTACCCCCTGGATTTATTTATGTATTTCTCCTGGAAGCACAGTCTGACACAGAAATGGGTGTATTTTTTGAATTTAGGTTTTGATTATCTAGTAGAAATACTATAATGCCTGATTGACGTGTTTAAACTTTACTTTTTTATAAAAGTTCTGGGGTACATGGGCATTGAATGTGTTGAGCTTCAAATAATTTCTCTAAGAACAATTAATCAACATTTTACAACCTCTCTTGGCCTTTTGCTTAGTTTCTTTTCATTGCTCCTCATTTATACAGGTTACCCTGCTGTTTCCTCCCTTACAACAAATGTGAGCACATTCCCATACTCACAGACACACAGGCGTGAGTTCACATATGTGTACCCAGTTTTGTATTTTTAATCAAGAGCTTTGCATAAAGCACAGCTGAAGAAAGAAACATAATTGATGTCTTTGTCTTGTTATTTTTATGTTAACATTTTAGACCTTGATTATTGTATATAGCTCATTTTATTATTTATTATTTAATTCTTGAGATTAATATGAATCTTATATATAGTATAATACAGAAGTCAATACATTGAATATAATTGAAATAGCAAACAATATTTTCACTTGATGATAGTAGTTAAAGGAAACAGTTTATTTTATGTTTTAATTTTCTTTGTATTAAGTGTGCATTATTGAATAACTTTAGTCTCCTAGCAAATCTTATTCTCTGTCATTTAATAAAATTGAATTATTTACTCAAGGATTAATTTTCTCTTCTCCAAAAGTATTGATCTTCTGAAACATATTAAAATTTGGACCGTTAAATTCTTATTCCTAGATGGTGAGGAGTCTCATTTCTGCAGAAAACACATTCCAGGGGCTTTCCACTTTCCTCCGAATGTCCTAACCAGCTTAACCGTCAGGTAGAGTTCCTAGATCTAAACAAGTGTATCATATTCTCTTTTAGATTATTGGGTGGTTGATAAAAGTACAACTTGATTTTTTTTTCTCCCTGTTAAAAAACAAACCCTAGCTAGTGTATAAAAGGGGGTGCTAGTGAAAATGCTTATGAAAATTTCATTACTTGCATAATATAAATAATAAAATATGCTATATTACATATCACTTTCAAGGGAATGCTAAATTTCTGATCCATCCAGCCATTTAATCCTATGAAGCAGAGGCCCCTAATCCACATATGAGAGTTTAATAATAACCCAGAATTTGGGCTGACCACATTCCTTTTGAAAAAAAGTTCTGTATCAAGTTTGCTAGATTGAGATTTAAATTAGGAAATAAAGTGATGGAAGCATACAGTTCCCAGGATTTGTGCTCGTATTTTTCCTGAAATCATTTCTCTCCCCCTCCAGTTTTATTGACATGAATAAGACATACTACTGTCTGTACGTCTTTGCCTGGTTGTTTGGAAGTGTGGTTCAACTCCTTTCTTTCAGAGAAATCTTTCTTGATAAATGAGGGACTATGGACTCAGTGGTTGCATCTCAGTCCTCTAAAATGTAGTTCTAAGTTGTAAATGTCTTAACCTGATCCTACATTATACATCTTTGCCTGGTTATTTGGAAGTGTGATTCAACTCCTTGGTTTCAGAGAAATCTTCCTTGAAAAATTAGGGACTATGTACTCAGTGGTTGCATCTTAATCCTCTAAAATGTAGTTCTAAATTATAAATGTCTTACGCTGATCCTAAATTTTAGCCTGGTCTTCTTTTACTCCTGTTGTGTGCCTTACATTTAGCTATTGCCACTTCTGTCCTTAATGAGATATAGAAACAGTTCTTCATATTTATTTTTAGGTTTTTGGAATGGATAGTTATAGACAGTTTCCTCAAAGGAAGAATAATCTGACTTTTACTTGATTACAGTTTGATTTGTTTATTTTTTCCGTTTAATGATACAATGGTGTAGAGATAAGCATCTTTTACCATTGTAGCCTATTAAAGTGCTCTTGTTCTTTGGCTTCTGGGAAACAAAACAAAACAAAACAAACAAACAAACAAAACCTATCTGACCTGAAAGTTATAAAATTGGCCATGTTGGCCAGGATGGTCCAGATCTCCTGACCTCGTGATCCACCCTCCTCAGCCTCCCAAAGTGCTGGGATTACAGGCGTGAGCCACCGCACCCTTCTATAGCAAATATCAGTTCATTTATTTTAACTGTTGACTATTAGAATTAAAAAAAAAAAAATTAGACTGAAGTTTTCCTGTAATCATATCTATTTCAAAAATTACTTAGCTTGAAGAAATGAAAATAAGAATAGAGAATATATAAATTTACCATTATGCAGATTCTGCTGAATAAAGGGCAAACTAACATCTTCTAAAATCAAACTACTCACTAAAATTTTGAGAAAACATCGGTATTTATAATAGGAAAGATGTAAAATGAATGAGTTTTTTCCAGCCTTATTGAAATATACTTGAAAAGCAAACACTATATGTTTAAGATGCACGGTATGCTGTTTTGACGTATGTATACGTTGTGAAATTATTACCAGACCAAGCTAATTAATATGTTCATTACCTCACATAGTTGTGGTTTGTGTGTGTATGAGTGTGATAAGAACTTTTAAGATCAACTGTCTTAGCAAATTTCAGTATATAATATAGTGTTACTAGCTATAGTCATTATGCTACACATTACATCCCCAGAATTTATTCATCCCATATGGCTGACTTTTCACTTTAACCAAAATCTTCCCATTTTCCCCAACCCTCAGCCCATGGCAACCATTATTTTACTCTCTGCTTTTATGGTTTATTATTGGTAATATTAATTCAGATTATTGGGGTATCAAGAGGTTTTTTTTTTTTTGTCTTCATTGTTTATCATACTATGCATGATGCAACATGTTTAGAGTTTAAAATTGAAAGTCTGGAAAGATATCAAGTAGAATAAAATTATTTTCAGTTTTACATTTTAAAAATTTATTGGATTTGTCTAGAAAGAAATAGAGAACTAGAAAAAAAGACACTTTTTCCTATTTCTGCCACACAACTAAATTTACATGTATAGCACACCAAAAAGCAACAGTTTATTGTTTGTAACTCTATATTAACTGTCAGCAGTGTAGTAGGACATTGAACAGAAAGAAAAATAAATTGGTATTGTTTTTTTTCAATATATAAACTTGCATTTTTTTTCTATTTAATACCTTGGGAATTAGTTTTATTATTTAAAAGTGTAAAAATTGAAATGTGTAGTACACTATTATTAACTGTGTTCACCATGCAGTGCAGGAGATCACTAAAACTTATTTCTCCTTTAACTGAAGCTTTACATCCTGTGATTATTATCTTTGATTATTATTTTCCTTTTCACCATATCTTCTTTCTCATATCCTTTCTACTCCCTGTATCTATGAGACCAACTTTTTTAGACTACACACATAAATGAGATTATATAGTATTTGTATTTCTGGGGAAATCACTAAAATAGTAGATTTTTAACATTCTCACCAACAAAAAAATTGGTGAGGTGATGGATATGTTAATTAGTGTGATTGAATCTTTCTACAATGTGTATATAGATTAAAAGATTAAAATATCACACTGTACCCCATAAATATACACAATATATAAAAAATTTTAATGTAAAAATAAATTATCTTTAAAATCTTATCAAATTTTTGATCCAATTGGCAAGCATATTAATCATAGAAAATCCAAAAAATATTTAAAATAAACAGTTTTAAAAATATATTTAATTTACTTTATTTGCTGAAGGAAAGAAAGCTAAAATTTGGCAGTAAATATTACTTTAAAGATCTGTAATGCATCAATAAAAGTAATATAATTGCTAAGATTATATATGAGAATTTGAAACTTTTGGTGGAGATACAGGGGAAAAAGGAGTAAAAATGCTAAAAGTTTCTCCACATATTTATATCTTTTAAAAGACATATTTCATACAATGATACTTTAGACTAAAACACCAAAAGTAACAAAAAATAATCTCTCAAAAAATGGAATGGCAGTTATGAAGTAGTCAACCCAGGACAAAACTTTTTGAAATGTACCAGAATATAAAAAGTAGCATTTTTACTTACCCAAATAAATAAAAATAAAAATAAAAATAAAAAATGACATGTCCAGCACATGCTTAATACTACTTAAGCTCTTATTCTTTCTGTTATTACTATGATTATTTAACATTTTTTAAACAAACATTTATATTAATAACAAAAGCTAAGTACAGAACTGATCACTTACATTTTTAAAATACTGAAAAAAAGTAATCTCTGTTCTTTAATGGCATTCATTTTCTTTAAGTATGACCTTGTGATAAGTTACAATGGAAGACATAGGATGCTTTCAGAATGTCACTCGTCTCTCCTCCAAAGAATACAAAAATGAATAAGTTAATCACAATTATGATGGCAGCTTTAGTTATATACATAACTGACAAATAGTGATTGAAGTAAGGCTTAAACCAATTTCATCTGAATAATTATCATGTAAATATCAAAGTAGTTTTTTCCTAATAAATACTAGTCTTACATTGTATTTTTAATAACTAATTGCATAAAATTTTCTGATATGCTAATTTGACCAATTGTTCAATTTTCATAAAATGTTTAATATATTTTCAATAGAAGAAAGAAAAATAATTATTGAAGCAGATGACTTTTTATAAACATTAAATTACAGAATTTTAAATTATTTTTACTTCCAGAACTTGAAAAAACTTAAAAGGCAAAAATTTTACATCCAGTAATCCTTTATCCTATTGTGTAAAGACCTCCTACTGTGCTTTACTATTCTAAGCAATTTGTTGTCACATTATTTAGGAAATTAAAAGACAGAAATTAGTTTTTTCACATTTTTTAGAGGGATAGAATGTTACTATTGCTGAGGCTGGTCTTGAACTCGCTTCAAGCAATCCTTCTGCCTCCGCCTCCCTAGTAGATGGGACAACAGATGAAAGCCACTGTGCCTGGTGAAACAGAAGTGAATTTAAATACTAGAACAAAGGCATAGAAATGTGTGCAATATATAGTTTCAATAATCTGCAAAATCTTCCTCTATACATATATTTATATTATTGATGGGAATATTTGCTTCTCATATCTAATCCTTGCCTATCTATGAGTTATTATTCACATATAAATAATCAATCATAAAACACAAAAGAAAATTTTAAGGACTCAGACTATTGTATCCCATGTCTTCATAATAACGTTGACGTTAAAATAGTAATCAGTAGGAGAAATTGTCTCATATTGTAATGTCCACTGGTTATCTTCAGAATATGCTCTTCAAAAAATATACAAATGTCTCTTTAAAGTTATTTTCTAAGTAGAGAAAGGAAGCTATGTGAACAAAGTAACCTTTTGAGTAGAAACTGGATATAATGCCATTATGCCAAGAAGCCTTGTAATGAATTGAGTTTATAGGAAAATTACAGTTAAGAAACAATTTATTACAAAGTTTCTCAGCATAATGAATTTGTATCCCCTTTCTTAGCAAAACTAATCTATTGTGTGTGAGTTTTGGTTGGGTGAGAGAACATACCATGCACCCTTATATTGTTTTGGTTTATGATGTTCCAAACCATGGCCTCTCTAATGGAATCAACAGGCATCTTTAGAATAGGTGACCAAGTTTATTATATAAATGGCAATGTCTTCTATTCCCCACATAATATTTTTATTTGTTATTTTTAATCTATTCATGAAATATTGTTCCTAATCCTTTTATTTTTGTCTCTTTAAAACAATGTTCTTACACTTTTTAAAATTTAATTTAATTTTGTTTTTATTTTATGTTACGGGGTACATGTGCAGGATATGCACATTTGTTACATAGGTAAATGTGTGCCATGGTGGTTTGCTGCACCTATCAACCCATCACCTAGGTTTTAAGCCCTGCAGGCATTAGCTATTTATCCTAAAGTTCTCCCTCCCCTTACCACTACCATCACCCTTGACAGTCTCTAGTGTGTGTTGTTGCCCTCCCTGTGGCCATGTGTCCTCGTTGTTCAGCTCCCACTTTTAAGTGAGAACATTCAGTGTTTGGTTTTCTGTTCCTGTGTTGATTTGCTGAGGATAATGATTTCCAGCTCCATCCTTGTTCCTGCAAAGGACAGGATCCTTTTTTATGACTGCATAGTATTCCATGGTGTATAGGTACCACATTTTCTTTATCCAGTTTATTATTGATGGGCATTTGGGTTGATTTCATGTTTTTGCTATTTTGAATAGTGCTGCAAAGAACATATGTGTGCATTTATCTTTGTAATAGAAATATTTCTATTCCTTTGGGTATATACCCAGTAATGGAACTGCTGGGTCAAATGGTATTTCTGGTTCTAGATCTTTGAAGAATCACCACACTTGTTCCACAATGATTTAACTAATTTACCTTCCAACCCACGGTGTAAAAGCATTCCTATTTCTCTGCAACCTCACCAGCATCTGTTGTTTCTTGACTTTTTAATAATTTCTGATTCTGACTGGTATGAGATGATATCTCATTGTGGTTTTGATTTGCATTTCTCTAATTATCAGTGATGTTGAGCTTTTTTCATATTTCTTGGCTGCATAAATGTCTTCTTTTGAAAAGTGTCTGTTCATGTTTGTTGCCCACTTTTTAATGAGGTTGTTTGTTTTCCTCTTGTAAATGTGTTTAAGTTCCTTGTAGATTCTGGGTATTAGACAGAATGTGTCTTGCACATTTTAAAATCAACACAGACATTCATGACAGAAAAGTTACATTTGATAGCATTAAATAGTATAATCAGCCCAATGAAAAATAATCAACAATAATTTAGATGTATTCACTGCTGTGGTAAAATAATATTGTGCAATGTCTATGAAAGATCTGTAATTAGATTTAATATTTATTTGATAACTAGATAAATTATATTTACTAGGTTTCACTTTAATATTGTTTTGCTACTTTAGTAAGTATACTCTTCTGCTGGTACTCTTTATAGAGCAGGAGTTAGATTATTCTGTATTCCCATAAAAAAATGTTTCTTTCATTAGAATAACTGAATATTAAGTCCTGCCTCTTTCTTGGTAGAAATTATAACATCTATATATCCTAAGACCAACTCAATTCCATGTTTCATTATGCAGCTGTCATTGTAAAAGTGTGCATAATCTGATCTAATATAATACCTAAAATTCAAAGACATTTGACCACACACCTGCTTAAGGTACTACATAAGATGCTCTACTGGCACTTTTTTTAAGTCTAATGAGTTCATAAGGAAAACAACATAGAGTCAAAAGTCCTGACTCAGGACTTTTACCTTCTGAAAAGTGCATATTTAGGGTGAAAGTTGAAAATCATTTAAAATTTTATAACATATCCTGGTTTCCTATAAAATATTTGCCAAAGTAATATTCACAAAACATTGCAATTGACCATCTTAATATCTTCAAGGAAGTTTACTTTCTTTTTATTCTTAATAGTCACTAGAGAAAAACATTGAAAGAACCATGTTGTCTTTTTTGACTATCCTTTATGTCTCTACTTTCTGGCAAACAAATAAACTCCAATGCTCTTCAAGATATAAGCAAGTTAACGATACTGCATTCGCTGTCCAACGTGTTCATGCTGTGAGAACATTTCTACTAATTGTAGGATATTAAAATGGAAGTCTATAATTCATTTGCTATAAGCAACAGCATGACATTTTGAACTACATTGAAGTTAAAAAAATAAAACAAAAGATAACAGTTTGAGTTCTACTTTACCTTATTTTAACTTTAGTATAGAATATGGAACCAGGGATTATATAGTTATTTTTTTAAAAGAGAAAAGCAGCTACATTGTTCAGACATGTTTTAAAAGTCTAACCTGCAGGATTACCTTCACTGAAGTGATTGCAGTCCAATTTTCTATACGTTTTCTCATGTCAAATATTCCAGGAAAGAAGAATAGAATGATATTTACAAAAAGTAGACAGTTAGATGGAAAAGTAACAACTATGTTAGTCTTCTGCCCATAAAAGTGAAGTGGCATATACATAGTAGTGTTGGCTATATGATGAGACTAGAGAGAAAGATGATCCTTAAAAATATTATTTAGTACTCTGGTAAATGATCAAACATTATCTTATCTTTTAATTAATTGTCTAATAATACCTATGATAATGAGTTATGCAGAGATCTGAGTTCTGGACTACCTTTTGGGTTTAATATGGGAACTTCATCTTACAAAGCTTACTTCAGGACATTAAATATAAAATAATCTATTTTTTGATGTTTAGACTTTCAATGTTTTTTTTAGATTTATGTGTATGTTAATTTAATTTTATTACTACTGAATTTATATCACTACTTTATACATTTAGAACATAATACTTTCTTAGAAGACATTTCATGGTTATAAAGATAGTATTTTGTAAAGATATTTGAAGCCAAGGGTGATGAGAATTTGTAAAATATGTTGAACAAGAGTTTCTCAGAATAAATTCTCCCTCTTCTGTAATGTGTCTTTTACAAATTTGTCATGGGCAATTGTTGTTTCATGGGCTATCAAAAAGCCTCTTTCATTTGATTTATTTTACAGACACCTGAAATGTTTAATTTAGATATATTCTTTTTATTTATTTCTAATTGATGCACAGTAATAATGTTTGAAGCTTTGATAAGTTGTATTCATCATTTTGTAAAACTGCTCTGTGTGTGTGTAGGGGGGGGCGGGGTGGGTGTGTTTTCTTGAAATAGAGTCTCCCTCTGTCACCCAAACTAGAGTTCAGTGGCGTGATCTCGGCTCATTGCAACTTCTGCCTCCTGAGCTCAAGTGATTCTCCTGCCTCAGGTTCCTGAATAACTGGCATTACAGGCATGTGCCACCATGCTTGGCCAATTTTTGTATTTTTATAGGGACGGGGTTTCACCATGTTGGCCTTGCTGGTCTCGAACTCCTGGCCTCAGGTGATCCATCACCTGGCCTCCCAAAGGGCTAGGATTACAGGCTCAAGCCACCACATCTGCCTTATGAAATGGGATTTCCAGTTTATCTGCACCATCTTGTCTGCTCTTTACTGTACATGTGGCTGACAAAGAGAAGGAAAGATGGGATTGCAGTCTTGAACATGTCTAGTCCTTATTTCCTGCCGGTATTCACCAGTGCAAGCTCCCAGCTTGCTTGTCTATGTCTGCAGCTGGGCTTTACAGGCTGTTCTTTGTTAGAAAATGATGTGGGGCTGCTTTTCATTAAGGAGAAAAACCTTATGGAGGACGCTCTCATTATCTGCCTAAGGGATTTCTTCTTAACTCCTATATCAAAATGTGTGAGTTCTCTGTCAGTTAGTTCATGCAACTTCTAGTTTAAAAGTCTGATATCTCCCAGCTTTTCTCTCTTGCTCCCACTCTCACCACGTAATGTGCCTGCTCCTGGTTCACCTTCCACCATGATTATAAACTTCCTGAGGTCCTCAACAGAAAGAGATGCTGGCACCATTTCCTGTATATCCAGCAGAACTGTAAACCAATTAAACCATTTTTCTCTGTAAATTACCCAATCTTGGGTATTCCTTTATAGTAATGCGAGCAGATTAATACGGCACTTTTTTAGGAAATAATCATTTTATTTTAGGAAATTATAATTTTATTCATTAAATACTAGTGTTGAGTGATTTCAGTAAACATTAAATTGACATTTTTCTATTAGAAGAAAACTACCTCCATATTTTTGAAAATAAAATTATATTAGTTTCCTAGAACTGCTGAAAGAAATAACACAAACATAGCTACTTACCCAACACAAATTAATTGTCTGACAGTTTTTCCATGTTAGAAGTCCGGCATGATGTGGCTATGTTATCTGCTAAGTATATCTCAAGACATATAAGGCATTGGTAGAACTACATTATTGTTGGGAGGGTCTGAGGGAAAAAAAAAAAACACCAAAAAAAAAATATATATATATATGTCTGTTCCAAACTCCTTGTTTGAAGAATTTTCTTGGGCTTGTAGGAATAGGGTCCCCATGTTTTTTGCTGGCTATTAGCTGGATATCACTCTCAATTCCTAATGTTTGTCCACTTTGTTTGTTTTTATTTTGTTTTGTTTTGTTTTTATCAGACCCTGTCTCCTATTCATATATCAACATTTTTTTTTTTTTTTTCCATATGACTTCCTCCATCTTCAAGCCAGTCCATGAGGTGTCAAACATTTACACTCTCAGTCTCTGACTTATTATCTCATGACCAGCCAGAGGAAGCTCTGCCTTTAAAGCACCTAAGCCTTTGAATCTGGCCCAGAGGAATAATCTGTTAAAACCAATTGAGCTACCTAACATAATAACAAGAATACGATTCATCATATTCATAATCCCAGAAATTATAAACGGAGCACACATCAAGAGAAAGCAAAGTGTATTAGAAGCCATCTTAGGATTCTCCATACTATGGTAGTCAATACACAGAAATATAGTGGAAAAGCTATTTGTACTTTCCTTATCCAAAAATAAAGATGTCTGGGATATTTGGGAATATTTTATCAAGTGTAATTTTTAAAAAGTTTTTACATAATTATCACTTTACATATAAATGTATCTTTTTAATTAATGTACACAAGCATTTTCAATATTATGAAATATTTTTATAATCCTTTAAAATTGGATGAAGCACTGATTTTTGACCATAGGAAATTTATATTTTTATCGTTCCTTTTCTTGTTCTGGATTCTCTACTACATTACATAATCTAGATATGGATATATACATATGATAAGTTAATTGTTAATAAGTAATAATTCAGCCGGGCGCGGTGGCTCACGCCTGTAATCCCAGCACTTTGGGAGGCCAAGATGGGCGGATCACGAGGTCAGGAGATCGAGACCATCCTGGCTAACACGGTGAAACCCCATCTCTACTAAGAAATACAAAAAAACTAGCCTGGCGAGGTGGGGGGCGCCTGTAGTCCCGGCTACTTGGGAGGCTGAGGCAGGAGAATGGCTTAAATCCGGGAGGCGGAGCTTGCAGTGAGCTGAGATCCGGCCACTGCACCCCAGCGTGGGCGACAGAGCGACACTCCGTCTCAAAAAAAAAAAAAAAAAAAAAAAGAAGTAATAATTCAATATTTCATTTGATATTTGTTATTGTATTGCCACAGCAACATATTTCATAACTCTGCATGCAAGCAGAATCCACCAATCTATTCTCTATCTTCATGAAATTCACTTTTTTAGTTCCCACCTATGAGTAAGAACTTGTGACACTTGTCTTGCTGTGCTTGGCTTATTTCACTTATCATAATGGTCTCTAGTTCCATAGATGTTGCTGTAAGTAACAGGATTTTATTCTGTTTTATGGCTGAAGAATATTCCATTTTCTTTATTTACTCATCTGCTGATAGATACTCAGGTTGATTCTCTGCCATGGCTATTGTGAATAATGCTTCAATAAACCGGAGGAGTACAGATATATCTTTGATATACTGATTTCCTTTCTTTCTGTCTTTTGCTTTTTGGTTTTTTTTTTTTTTTAAGAGAGGCAGAATCTCACTCTGCCACCCAGGATAGAGTGCAGTGGCGCGATCATAGCTTACTGCAACCTCAAACTCCTGGAATCCAGCAGTCCTCCCACCTCAGCCTCCAAAGTAGCTACAACTACAGGCAAGCACCACCTAATTTAATCTTTTTTGAATTTTTTAAAAGACAGGCTCTTGCTATGTTGACCAGGAAGGTGTAGAAATCTTGGTCTCAAGCAATCCTTTTGCCTCCACCTCCCTACATGTTGGGATTACAAGAGTGAATTACCACACCTGTCAAATGATTTCCTTTATTTTGGATGTATAAACATCAGTGGGATTTCTGAATCATATGGTAGCTCTATTTTTATATGTTTGAAAGAACCTTATACTGTTCTCCATAGTGGCTGCCTTAATTTACATTTCTACCAAAGGTGTACAAGGATTCCCCTTTTCCACCTCCTCACCACTGTCTGTTATTTTTTGATATCTTTTTTGATATCTTTTGATATATTTTTAATAAGCCATTTTGATACGAGCCATTTTAACTGAGGCGAGATGATATTTGATTGTTGTTTTGATTTGCACTACTTTGATGATTAGTGATGTTGAACGTTTTTCCATATACGTATGGGCCATTTGTATGTCTAGTTTTGAGAAATGTGTGCTCAGATCTTTTGCCCATTTTAAAAATCAGATTATTTGCTTTTTAGAAAAACTACTGAGTTGTCTGAGCTCCTTATATATTCTGGTTATTAGTTCCTTGTCAGATAGATAGTTTGCAAATATTTTCTCTTACTCTGTGTGTTGTCTATTCACTTCTCTAATTGCTTCCTTTGCTGTGCAGAAGCTTTATTAGATTGATATAATCACAGCTGTCTACTTTTGCTTTGGTTGCCTGGGGTTTTCAGGTCTTAAACACACACACAAAATATTTTTCCAGAGCAACATCCTGGAGTTTTCCCCCAGTATTTTCTTCCAGTAGTTTTATAGTTTCAGATCCTACATATCAGTTTTTAAACCATGTTTTACTTGCATTTATTGATTGGTGAGATACAGGTGTCTCGTTTTATTCTTTTGCATAAAGTTATACAAAAGTCGACATATACCAGTACCATTTACTTAACATACTTGCTTGTTCTTGGTGCCTTTGTCAAAGATGAGTGAGTTGTAAATGTGTGGATATATATCTGGGTTCTCTATTCTGTCCCATTGGTCTATGTGCCTGTTTTTAGTCCAATGCCATGATGCTTTGGTTATTATAGCTTTATAGTAAATTTCAAAGTCAGATAGTGTGATGCCTCCAGCTTTATTCTTTTTGCTCAGAATTACTTTAGCTATTTGGGGTTCTTACGGTGCCATATAAATTTGGGGATTTTTTCTCTTTCTGTGAAGAATGCCATTCATATTTTGATAAGATTGCACTGAATCTGTACATTGATTCTGATAGTGTTGCCATTTGAACATTAATTCTTCTAATTCATGAGCATGTAGTATCTTTTCATTTTTCTCTGATAAAAAACTGTTCAACATCGCTCATCATCAAAGAAATGAAAATCAAAACTACAATGAAATATCAAGTCACCCCAGTTAAAGTGGCTCATATCAAAAAGACAGGCGATAGCAGATACTGGTGAGGAGATGGAAAAAGCGGAATCCTTTTACCCTGTTGGTAGAAATGTAAATTAGTAAAGCCACTATGGAGAATAGTAAATTCCACTGGCATATTTTATCTATGTTCATCAGGAATGTCGGCCTGTAATTTTCTTTTTTTTTTTGAAGAAATTATATTTCTTTCATCTGAGTTTTATAGTTTTTCTTGTGTAGATCTTTCACTTCTTTAGTTAGATTCCTATATATTTTATATTTTTGTAGCCATTGTAAATGTGATTGCTATCTTGATTTCTTTTTCAAATTGTTCACTATTGGTGTGTATAAATGCAACTGTTTTTTTGTATGTTAATTTTGTATCCTGCAACTTTACTGAATTTATCAGTTTTAACAGGTTTTCTTTTTTTATTGTTGTTGTTGTTGTTTTTTTTTTTTTTCTGGAATCTTTAGGTTTTTCTAGAAGATCATGTCATCTTCAAACCAAGCTAATTTGGTTTCTTCCTTTCCAATTTTGATGCCCTTATTTCCTTTTCTTGCCTACTTGCTCCACCAAAGATTTCCAGGATTATGTTGAATAAAAGTGCTGAAAAGTGAACTTCCTTGTCGCCTTCCGCTATTTTTAGGAAAGGCCTTCAATTTTTCCCTATTCGAAATGATGTTAACCACGGGTTCATCATATATGGCCTCTATTATTTCAATGTATATTCCTTGTCTTTCCAATTTGATGAGGATTTTTATGAAAAATACGTTGAATTTTATCAAATGCTTTTTGATGGCAAATATTGAAATAGAAATCATACGGTTTTTTTTCTTGATTCTGTTAATGGGGTGTATTATATTTATTGATTTGCATATATTGAAACATCCTTGCATCTCTGGGATGATCCCACTTGATCATGGTGAGTAATCTTTTTAATGTGTTGTTGAATTTGGTTTGGTAGTATTTTGTTGAGAATTTTTGTATCTATGTTCATCAGGGATATTGGCCTGTAGTTTTGTTTTGTTGTCATATCCTTGTCTGGTTTTGCTATCAGAGTAGTGCTGGTCTTTCAAATGAGTTTGGAAGTGTTCTTTCCTTTTCAATTGTTTTGATAAATTTGATGTAGAATTGGTATTGGTTCTTCTTTAAATGTTTGGTAGAATTAATCAGTGAATCTACCAGATACTGGAATTTTCTTTGAGATTTTAAAATCAGGCTTAAACCTCCTCATTATTGGCCTTCGTTTTCTATTTCTTCATGGCTCAATCTTGGTAGGTGGTATGCATTCAGGAATTCATTCATTTATTCTAGGTTTTTCAAGTTTGTTGGCATACAGTTGTTCATTATAATCTCTTAGCCTCTTATAATGATTCTTTGTATTTCTGAGTTATCAGTTGTTCGTGTTTCCTTTTTTGTTTCTAATTTTAACTATTTGGGTTTCTTTTCTTTTTTTTAGTCTATATATGGATTCATCTATTTTGTTTATCCTTTTAGAAAAACGACTTTTCATTTTATTGATCTTTTATTTGGAGAAGACAAGATGTTTATTGGTGCTTCTCCTTGCACCTCTAGTTGCGAAAGTGTTCAAAATTGTTTTGCTGATATGAAAGATTAAGTTATTGGCTTCTCTGACAACATGAGCTCATAATCTATTTAAATCTAAATTGTGCAAAGACAATCCAACCTTCGTCGAACTTTTAAAATAAAGTTATTTGAGGTCCGGTATTCCTAGATACAAAGGATACATTTCTCAAGAATATTTTAATAGTGGTTTAATGAAATAATGTCACTTAATATTTGTGTTTTATATAAGATATTTTAATTAAGACATGCCAAAACAGTTGAAGACAATAATTAACGCAGGAAAACTACTTCAAATATATCTAACATACATAAAACCAATTTTAAATGTGTGGACATTTATGTTTCATAGTTTACAAAAGTGATGGTCATGTGAAAGAAAGTATAATGTAATTAAATTTTCACTTTAGTTTAGGAGAATAGTATCCATAATAGCATTTGTCTAAAAATGCTCAGTACCAAGTAAAATTAAATATCTGTAAAATTATCTCAAATATTGTAATACTGTCTGCAAAGCAAAAAGTGATTAACTCTCCATATAATTTTTATTCTTAAATTCTAATTTGTAAAGTATAAGAAAATTTTCCTGTACTACACACACATATATTGGCATGCAACGTAATATTTATTCCAAAACTTAGAGAGATTCATCTTTTATTCCTTGAGGCAGAAAAGTGAATTATTTGAAGTAAAAGAAAAATGAACATGTGCTCTTTTATGAGGAATGTTTAACCTCATGTCTCTGAGGGTGTTTCTGTTTAAATTACATCACTATAGTTAAACATATATAACATACCATGGTAATTGTGAAACACAAAATTCATACTTACTGAACTGTTTCCTTGAAAATTTTTCTCTTTGTACCCCTATATATGAAATTCTAAATTCCCTTACAGATATTAGAGATTAATTTATTAATTTGTTTGTCAAACCTGAGTTTATAATTTATTCAAATAAAAATCAATATTAGTATATATTACTTTATTGTTTTTCAGAGATCAGTAATTATATGTGAGAGTATAGTATTTAGTTTTAGTATTATTATACATACAGTAAATCATAGTCTTTAAATAGGTGCAGTAAATTGTGTAGTTTTAATTTCATACATTTGGCTGCATTAGTTAGAAGGCACTGGGCATTATTTTGTTCAGGTACTTTAGGAAAATATCACAAATGGTTACTTTGGGGGATATTAATTGAGTAGGCACAGTGTGAAGACAATCAGAAAAATAGTAATAGAAACTAGAAGGGCCTCCTTATAAAGGGAGAGTATGAGGGACTGCCCAGAGACCATGCTTGGTCATAGTGCCCTGGGAAGACTCCCTAACTACACAAAACGTACACACTTAGGAAATTACATAATTACTGAAATAAGATGACAGTAAATTCAAAAGAGAAATGAATCGTATTCTATGACAAAATGCATATAAAGCCGATATTCCTATCCAACAGGGAAAGGGGGCTTCAAGCATCAATAGCATTTAGGGTACTCTCTTTCCTTTTATTATTTATTTAAGGTTTGCTATTTTTTTTCTTTCTGATATACTCCATGATTTGTCTAACATACAAAGATTACACAGTTTTCTACCTCTTTGACTATGAATTGTTTATATTATTTTACAAACAATTTAAATTACAATTGAGAGCTGCTAAATTACATAGATATATCTTGAACACTGATAGAAACAAAATGCTCCTGGAAATAACTGACATACTTAGATATATTTCTTTTTCAATACAAACATATGTTTTATAGTACTTTTCATATAATATCTGTTAAGCTGAGCAAGTAGAAATGCCATTTATTATAATAGTAGAAATTCTTGTATTTTGCAAAATTCTCATACATTGATGAAAGTATCATAGTTGTTTATTATTTTTATTATACTCTTTCTATTCTAGCATAAGGCTAAGTCCAAAATCTGTGCTTAGTTAATTACTGTTAATTTTTTGTTGATCGGTAAAATTTATAAACTCAATTTTGGTTTTATTTTTAGAAAACAAGTTTCTCAATGTCTGTGGTTAATTACATTATACTTGTCTTAAAATAAGCTTTTTATAACACTGATATATAATATATTGTTAATATTTTACTACAGCTTAAGTGGAAAAATGAAAATCATTATATAGTTTAAATATTGTTTTGGTAGTCTTGATTAACTGACATCTTCCATTATCACAATTACAATAGTAACAGTAAAATGTTTGCAAAAAGTTCCAATTTGTACTTTCAAATATAATTATTCCTGTGGTTTAATAGGTTTTACTACCTCTCCCTGAACTGAAAGAGAAATTCATTAATAAGAAGTTTGCAGTGATTAATTAGAAACCTGTTGAAACTCATCTTTTGAAGACAGCTAAATTGTCTTTTCATTTTCCCCAAGATAAAGTTTTATAGTAATTTATTTTTTCTTATATGGAAATTCGTGGCTTGGAAAGTTACTTTTCTTGTTTTAATATAGTTCAAGTTCACAAATAAAAAGAAAAAGTTCAATTTGGTTTTATATATGTGTATATTTGTGTATCCATACACACACACACACACACACATATATAGATAGATAGATAGATAGATATCCTTTTATGTAGAATAAACTCACTCAAGCTTATGTTCTGTTAACTTGCCAGAATTTCTGAGCGCAAAGAATGTCCGGTGCTCCCTAAAACTTTTCACAAAGTCATTCACTGGAAATAGGGACTTTAGGAAATGAGTTACGGCACTAAAGAAAAAAAATGTGACCAGCAAATCCTCTCTGAAATCTCTGCCTCTACTTATATCCATATAGTCGTTAATAAGAAGGATTTCAGTTGTCTTTCTCATCATTAGTCTTAAGTAACTGTATCTAAATTTAAATGTAAAACCCTTTTAAGTTATTTTCAAGCTCTTCTGTTTTTCAAAATTACAGTTGTATGATAGTAAATTCATTAAACTTAAATGGAGAATGCATTCTAAAAGTTAATTACTGTATTTTGCTTTACATGACACCAAAGGTTTTGCATGCTTTGGTTAATATATAATGGCATAGCAGTGATGAAAAAGATAATTATACAAATATTTTATTCTCTTTAAAGAATACTTTATTCTCTCCTAAACGTTTTGGAAAGTTACTTTTCTTGTTTTAATATAGTTAAATGTTTTGGGAGAGAATAAAGTATGTTTCTTGAGTGGATCACATATTATAGTTCAAAGTATCTTGTCCCAATGCCTAAAATGACTGTTTTTGAAATTTTTATTTGTATGTACTCTTGACAAAATTGTCAAAATCAAACATATACCTCATTAAAGACAAGGACTCAAATTGTGTATACTGATTTAATCTTAATAGGTGTGTTACTAATTTAATGTTCACTTCATCATCTGCATAAGATTTTTTAAAATGGCTAACATCAAGAATAAAATAAAATGAGACAAATTTCTTGAAAGAATTATATTGTGTGAAGCCAATCTTGCTTTTCTTCAAAACAAACTTATTTTAGTGAGATTTTCCACATATTTCATGTTGAAAAACTGACTTTATAAAGGCAAATGTTTTGACATTTAAAATATGGTCAGGAAGAGATGTGGGTAATTCACTGAGCATTCTGTCTCTCAGATTTTTCTCTGTAAAATCAGGACATTAAGTAAAATTATCTTACATTTTTTGCCAATACTCTTCCAATAATGGAGCAGACCAATTGAGTAGCTCTAGGAAATGCAAATTGTTTCTCAGTTTTCTCATTTGCAAATCTCTGTTCCATCAACCTCAAAAAACTTTTGTGAAGATAATTATGATTAAATAAGTGTTAACAATTTTTTAATGCCTATTAGAGATGTGATAGGAAATGTTAACAGAATTATTTTCTGTAAATTTATTTATGTTTATACTTATAAGTTAATTATATTCTTTAACTTTTTAATATAAAATAATAACTCCAAATATATTTTTCTATTTTACTCAGTAAATTTAATGCTATTTAATAACAACCATAGTCTGTTTGTTATGCTACTTATTTTCATTTGCCCTCAAAACAATGTATCTAGAAATACACTGATACAAGAGCAATTTATTTCTTCAACAAGAACGATGATCTGTTTGTATCAACTTTTTACTATCTATAATCACTTAAATTCCCATCTATGTTTCTCGTGCAAATTAAAGTTAATTTCCAACAGTTTATTTCTGGGCTAGACCTCTCCCCTGTATTTCAGAATCATATGTCCAAATACCTATTTAACATATCCAATTAAATATTTAATGGATATCTTATATTTAATATAACCACAACTGTTGAAATTTTCACCTGTATCATCCACCATTTTACTAAGATAATTCCATCTTTGCAGTTGTTCGGTCTAACAAATTTAGAGTCATGAATAAGTCTTCCTAAGCATTCAATAATCAATTAATCTATGGGGGAATCTTGTTAATGCAAAACAACATGCAATCTATTTTTTTCCCTTTACATCTCCATCTATCCCCATGTTTCAAACTACCATCATCTCTTACTTAGATGATGTCATATTTTTCTATTTTCACACTGACCCACCTCAATCAATTATCAGCAAAGAAACCAAAGTGCTGATGATATTATTCAATCAGTACTCTCTACTTACTTTCCATCTCACTCAAAGTAAAATCCAAGATTCTTACAATAACTCATAAGTTCCCCTTCACAATCTGACATAGCCCATGTCTCATTTCCTCTCTGCTATCACTCTTGAGATTTTTTCTTCATTTGGTCCACTGAAGCCTTAGCCTTGCTTTTCAGATTTTCCAGACTTGCTTCCCTGTACTCATTTCATATGAGTGCAATGTTCTTTCTGATAGCCACACATCTCACCAATTTACTTTGTTCATCATTTTGTTCAAATGTTTTCTGAAATGGTTGCCTTCTTTAATCATATCACTAAAAATATTCCAAGCACTCCCTGTTTTTATTCTGCTTCATTTTCCTCCTTAGAATCATCTAATGTCCTGTATATTTTTAATAAAACATAGTTTTTTGTTTCTCTCACCCACTAAAATATAAATTCTACAAGACTAGAGATTTTTAACTATCATGCTTACTCTCTAATGCCAGAACCAAGATCAATGCCTGGCACTGAAACTAAGGTAGATTATTCTAATTATTTTTCTTTTAAAATTCTTCTGTTGATTACTAGAACTGTAAAGCTCATCTCAATAAAAGAGTCTATGGCAGTTTAAATTATATTAATATTGCTTTTTCTTCTTAGTCACTTACAATGATGTCTAATATAACATAATCATTGTAAATGTGTATTAGAATATGGATATACTTTCTGTAGGATCCTGAAAACAAACAGAAAAATATTACAGTTTGAAAACATATAGGTCATTTTGGTGGTTTTATAATGTTTATTCTTAAAAGACATTACATTATTATAAAGGCATTGTAAACTTTACCCACAAAGCTTGCAGAATATTATGCATGAATTCGTAGGATCAGAATTGATTAACAATAAAACTCAAGCACCATATTTGTCTAGAAAACCACCTCTCATAACCATATCTACTAACCAGTGAACATGGATATAAGTAGTCCCTGAAATCCACTTTTGGTTAATGCACTGACTTAAAGCACCATGTGAGATAAATCAAGTTAAACATAATTAAGAAGACTAGTATATTATCTGGGATTCTAATGCAAAAGAAATATGAAGATACCCTCAAGAGGATGACCTAGGAGGAAGACAGGGCTCTAGCCAGGATTTTGAGTGCTTACATTATAAAGCTGTCTGTAACATCTGTAGCAGCAATGCTCACAATAGCAAAGACTTGGTACCAACCCAAATGTCCATCAATGATAGACTAGATAAAGATAATGTGGTACATGTGCACTATGGAATACTATGCCACCATAAAAAAGGATGAGTTCCTGTTCTTTGCAGGAACATGGATGAAGCTGGAAACCATGATTATCAGCAAACTAACACATGAACAGAAAATCAAACAGTGCATGTTTTCACTCATAAGTGGGAGCTGAACAATGAGAACACATGGACACAAGGAGGGGAACATCACACTCTGGGGCTTGTCAGGGGCTGGGGGTCTAGGGGAGGAATAGCATTAGGAGAAATACCTAATGTAGATGACGGATTGATGGGTGCAGCAACCACCATGGCACGTGTATACCTGTGTAACAAACCTGCACATTCTCCACATGTATCCCAGAACTTAAAGTATAATTTTAAAAAACCATCTTTAGAAGAACCTATGAATGGTAATATTGTCAGAAGATACGTCTAAAAATCTTAAATGTCTTAAATTCATTTTTAGTTGTGTTGTATGTTATATGCTGTTTGGGGAAAGAAGGATGGAGATCATTTGAAACGGACTAAGGATTTTCCTTCTCTGTTTGCTTCAGACACTTTTTGTCACCATTATCACAATAAGTATAGTTAGTTGGATGTTGTGCTAAACACATTAAAGGCGTCTTATTTAATACCCATTTTAACCTTATGCAGTAGGTTTTATTGTCAGGGTAAATCTAGGTTAAACTTTTTAACCAGAGTAGATGATGGATTCAGGGCCAACACAAATCTGTTGTCCTCCTAAGCCCTCTTGAATATTATAATATAGTCTTTCCATGGGAGTCCAGGAAAAGTCTGGAAAAAACAAGGGATCAAGGGAACGGAGGAAGATGTATTGTGGGAAGAAGATACATGAATGGTACTTGAATATAAATCGTGCATAGTGGTGTGCTATGAAGTCTCTCCACACATAACCCAGTTTACCTCATAGAGCCTTTAACAAAATTTCATATCTGATTTTCTTTGAAGTAGTCTGAGTGTTAAAGAAATGAAAATTTGATCCAGAGTTAATTGCAGAGATAACCAGAGATGGCTATAAAAATACTATAACTATTTTTAAGCTAGACAGCTATTTGTCTTTTAATATAAATTGCATAATTGATATTCGCAAACATTATGTCCAATATCAGTGAATATATTTCTGAATCATGATTTATTATTTTGACAGATGAAATTGTATAAATTATATATATTATGTCTTAAATTATATATACATGTGGAATGACTGAATCCAGCTAATAGAAATATGTATTACCTCACATGCTTGTCATTTATGTGGTGAGAACTCAAGTGTTTTAAATGTTTGTCAAATTTACATTTAAAAACAATTAAATTTAAAATGCCTATAATTCACAATGTAGCCATAAAAATTAAACTGATCAAACATATCAAAGCCATTCAAATATACCCTTATTAACTGTTCTTGATATGGTAAAATGTAGCCTATATTGTTTCAGAATTTGATTTTTTTAGATGGGGTTATAATTATGCCCTACAAAGAAAGCTGCGTGGTTGAAAGAGATTTCAATTCCAAACTGGCAGTACAAAAACAATACTGCCTTTTACCAGCCCTGCCACAACTTGCAAATCATTTAAGCTTTTTGGGCTCCATTATATTCATCTAGAAAGTAGGATCAATACACAAAATATTTTCAGTGACTGCAGAGTAGAAGATGACTAACAAAAAGAGCCATGCTCTAATTCCCCTCCACATGAACACTTAAAGTATTTCCCTCCAGAAATCACCTGTAGACAATAGAAAAATAAATTCATACCCACTTAGTTAACAATATAAGAATGTAAATTTAAAGCATTTTTGACTAGGGAAACTTTATCATAATAAAATGCTGTAATTTCCCTGAGCATGAAATATTTCCCCCAAGGAATGTATCTATTAATGGCATGCTATGATTAATTAATTGGTTCTGGGAACTATTACACCATATTAGTCACTTTCACATTAGTGTTCCCAAGAGTGAAGAATAAATAAGACAGTCATTGCACTTCTACACGTCCGTTTTCTGCCAAGATGTTTTGCTGATGTGCACTTTCCCACAGTGTACTTCTCGGCTGACTTAGTTCAAGCTTTGTTAGTTTAATGCTTAGGAAAGCCTCATGTTCTTGCAGAAAATCTTTTGCTCTCATTACTTTTTTGTGAGATTATGGACAACACTTTCCCTGGGGAGCATGGCAATTGATCCCAGCAGGATTATTTATGGTGACATGGTGGCACTGTTGCCAGTGGGGGGTTGTCAAAGGGTAGGCTCCTTCAATGTCAATTTTAAACCAGCAGCAAATTCTGCAGTTGTAAATAATTCTATTTTCTTTCTAGTCAGGTAACTACTGTCAAATTAAAGAGGTGTTCAAAACTCACAGCACAGTTTTGCTTTTTCATTACTACATCTGCAATTTGATTGGTGTTATATATTTTCTTGCATGAATGAATATCAATTAAAGGAGATGAACATTTATAGGAAATTTATTCAACTAGAGAGGGTTGCAATTTTTATATGTCAACCATCTGAATTCATATTGCAGTGATATTTTTGGAATACAATAACCTGTAGATTAAATAAGTTTTATTAGTGTTTTAAATATAATAAAAGAATTTTCTTAAAAATATTAAAACATAGCTTAATATTTCATTGATATATGCCTATTAAAATATTAAATTAGGTAAATATGGTATTAGTATTAAAATAACTTAAGTTTCTGACACGTCACTTACATTATTTAATTCAGCCTTCCTAATAACCCAACTATATACCACATATTGTTACGATGAGGTAACTAATCCTCAGAGATATAAATAACCTTTTCAAATTAGTGTATATATTAAGTTTATGATGGAAGTTTTTGACAATACATTTAACTTTTTTTTTTATGCTACTTTGGTCCTTTCCCTTCAAAGGCTCTTGAAGAACATTGAAAGAAGGCAATGACCTTCATCTGCATTTCAACCACCAAAGAAATTATCACCCTTGTTCACATATCTATCTTGAGACAAAAGGAAATACTTACATTAATTTCTAACATCGTCTCACAGAGTTATTATTTTATTTGTGAACATTTTACATCCACTCTCAGCATTTTTCAAGAATACAGTATATTGGTAACTAAAGTCACCATTTTGTATCATAGATCTCTTGAAATTTTATTCCTCCTATCTAACTGTAGTTTTGTATCCTTTGATGAACATCTTTCAAATCTTATTTCCAACCACTCCAACCTCTGTAATTACCCTTCTACTGTCTACTTAAATAAGTTAAACTCTTTTAGATTCCACATATGAAAGAGTTTATGTGGTACTTGTCTTCCTTTGGCTGAATGTTTGACTTAACATAATGTCTTCCAAGTTCACACTTGTCACAAATGCCAGAATTTCCTTCTTTTCTGTGGTTAAATAGTATTCCATTGTGTATATATGTCACATTTTCTTTATCCATTAACCTGTTCATGGACACAGGTTGACTCCAGATCTTGACTACTGTGAATAGTGCTGCAATGAACATGGGAGTGTGGATATCTTTTCAATACACTGGTTTTGTAGCCCTTGTGTGTGTGTGTATATATATGTGTGTGTACTCAGTAGTGAGATGGCTGGATCATATGATAGTTCAATTTTAAATTTATGAGAAATTTTTATACTGTTCCACAAAGGCGGGACTAATTTACATTCCTATCAACAGTGTGGTTTTTCTCCATACCCTAACCAACACTTTTTTTGGATTTTTTATAGTAGTCATTCTAACAGAAATGAAGTGATAGCTCATTATGACTTTTATATGAATTTCCATGATGATGTTGAGCATTTTATTCCATAGCCTTGTTGGCCATTTATATGTTTTCTTTTGAGAAATGTCTATCCAGTTATTTTGCTTTTGTTTTAATCAGGTTGTTTGTTTTCCTTATGTATTTTAGATATTAATCACCACAGAATTAATAAAAATGTAAGGTAATGCATGTATTAATTAGCTAGATTCAGTCACCACACAATGTATATATACATCAAAAATATCATGTACAAAATAAATACCTGCAAATGTATCTTTCAATTACAATATTAAAATAAAATAGTGTCATAATGGATATCAAACTCTATGAAGTGAATCATGTGACCCCAACATCTCTTTTTCATTTTCAGTTAGCTACAGATGAAGTTAGAGTCAAGGCTGATGTTTCTAATTCCCTTTGTATGCTTAATACACTCCAGTTTCTCACTTATCCTTTTAATAAGCAATTGTAAAAAGTAAAACAAACCAAAAAAAAAAAAACTTTTAGTGTAATATGATCATCTCCCAAAATTATTGATTATTTGAAGGAGTATCTGTATGCATAGAATACAATATTTAATTATTTTCTCATAATTCTACATTTTGGACTCATTGATTCAGCTAAGCCACATAAATCTACACTTTCTTTTCTGGTTTACATTTCATAATGCCTATTTTACCTGTGAAAAATATCAACAATATTTGCTCATAAACTTTGGTAAAATGAAATTCAGATTATGATTTTCTACAAATAAAATTTAGAAACTTTTTTAAACCAAAGTATTCAGATTTTAACAAACAACAGATACAGAATATTTTAAATGTTGGTAAAATATAAATAATATTAATGTTTATTCTGTTTCAGGTTATTAGACAATATTTGCTAGTTGATAAACTTACTTTTAATTTACTAAGTAGAAATAAATTGAATCTCAGAAATCAATGTACTCTCCCCTTCTTGGATGAGATTAACATTGATAGCCTAATAAATGTTATCACATATATAGGCACACACAACACAACACAACTAAAACTTCACCAAAATGATTGTTTTACACCTTCTGTGATTGACCTTGTTTTTAAACTTCATATCTATAGCAATTTGAAGACATTATTCTCTAATGTTTCCTTTATTGCTTTATTTATCTGGTTTTGACTTGGGAGATGATATTAAACAGGGTTATAGTTTTCCTAAAATTAAGATAAAAATAATTGTAGGTTTAAGGAAAATGGAAAAAACAATGACAACATTAGGATCAATTTGGTTCTTAAAGTAAGGGTTTGATGTAATGGAAAATTAAGCTGAAGTAAGCTCAACAATTGAGTATAGTCTCAATTCTTAAAGAACATAATAAAACAATATCAACTTAGAGAAATAAAAAAAATTCTAAGTTGTCAAAAGAAGAAATTTTAAAACAAAAGTTCCTATATTTAACTATTCCTGAAAATTCAAAAAGAAGAATTTTTAAAACAAAATTCCTATATTTAACTATTCCTGAGAATTGAATGTGAGAAGTTCCAAAGATAATTGAAATATTAATTTATGAAACTTCAGCTATATGTTAATAAGTCTTAGTATAAAGTGCTTAGATTTTAATACTACTGTTCACAGGATAATTAGTTATTAGCAAATTAATTCCTTGCTAGTATTAATTATCATGTTGCAAGTAAACACTTTTGATAGGCCCTGTGGATCTGCTAAGGGTAAGATATTGTTCTTGCACCAAAGGGCAGCTAATAAACCTAAGTATAGGTAAAGTTGAATTACTTTTAAATATAACAAGGATTTTTTTATTCCACATTATTCCTGACCATTAAAATAGAAACTAAAGTCTAATCAATTTGGTTAAAAATTTAATTGCTAGGGTGTCCTAACACATCTACAACTGTCTGATATTTGACATACCTGACAAAAACAAGTAATGGGCACAAGATTTCCTATCCAATAAATGGAGCAGAGATAATTGGCTAGCCATGTGCAGAAAATTGAAATTGGACCCCTTCCTTACACCATATAGAAAAATTAACTCGAGATGGATTAAAGACTTAAATGTAAAACTCAAAACTACAAAACTTCTGGAAGACAACCTAGGCAATACCATTCAGGACATACGCACAAAGATTTCATGATGAAAATGCCAAAAGAACTTGCAACAAAAGCAAAAGTTGAAAAATGGGCTCTAATTAAACTTAAGAGCTTCTGCACAGCAAAAGATACTGTCAACAGAGGAAACGGAGAAGCTACAGAATGGGAGAAAATTTTTGCAAACTATGCATCCGACAAAGTCTAATATCCAGCATCTATAAGGAACTTAAACAAATTTACAAAAATAAACAAAAACAAAACAAAACAAAAAACACCATTAAAAAGTGGGCAAAGGACATGAACAGACAGTTTTCACAAGAAGACATACATGTGGCCAACAATCATATGAAAAGAAAGCTGAAGTTCACTGATTATTAGATAAATACATATCAAAATCACAATGAATTACCATCTCACACCAGTGATAATGGCTATTACTAAAAAGTCAAAAACTAACAGATGCTGACAAGGTTTTGGAGAAAAAGGGATGCTTATGCACTTTTGCTGAGAGTGTAAATTAGTTCAACCACTGTGGAAAACGGTGGAGTAAATGCTCAAAGACCTAAAAACAGAAATACCATTAAAACCAGCAATCCCATTACTGAATATATACCCAAAGAGATATAAAAGGTTGTATTATAAAGAAACATGCACACATTATGTTCATGGTAGCACTATTCACAATAGCAATGACTGGAATCAACTTATGTGCCCATCAATAATAGACTAGATAAAGAAAATGTGATACATTTACACCATGGAATACTGTGTAGCCAAAAAAGTGAAGGACATCGTGTCCTTTGCAGGGACATGGATGGAGCTGGAGACCATTATCCTTAGCAAACTAACACAAAAACAGAAAAACAAACACCACATGTTCTCACCTACAAGTTAGAGCTAAATGGTGAGAACCCATAGACACATAGAGGGAACAACACACACGGGGACCTATCTGGCGGTGGAGGGTGGAAAGAAGATCAGGAAAAATAACTAAAGTGTACTAGGCTTAATACCTGGGTGATGAAATAATCTGTACAACAAAACTGCATGACCCCAGTTACCAGTGTAACAAACCTGCACATGTACCCCTGAATTCAAAAGTTAAAAAAATTAAAAAAATCCAATCAACCAACAAACAAAAACTCATAATAAAATAATTCTGGACCAGAGGAAAACTTCAAATACAATGCACACACATGCACACACAAACACACAGAGTTCTGACTGAAGTTCCAAAAAGCTAGCATTTTGTTCCCAATAAAATAAAATATGATCATGTGTTTCCTGACTTTTCTTCCCGGATATATACATTAACTATCACTGTGTGTCTGTTCATTTTCTCAAGCAACAAAGAGTTATGACTCATTGATTTTAATTTTACTATTTAAGAATCTTCTCATAAGGTGAAAAATATACATTTGTAAATCATGGGTTATAATCTAAGCTTAAATAATAAATTTATTAAAAACGATTTTATACAAAATATATTTTTGAATCAAAAAACTCCATGACCATATCATGACAATGATCTAATGTCATCACAATTTCATATGAAAAACTAATAAAAAATTTAAAGAAAACCTGTTTCTAAAAATAATGGTTTCCAAACATTGGTTTATATTCAAAAAATGAGATGTTTTTGTGTCATTCCTTTATCTGATGAAATTTTCTCACCCTGCAGATGATATTTGTTGGTTGTTTACTGAGTAGATAAATCTAATAGAAAATAACGAGAAAACATTATTACCCCTTAAGTTAGTTAGGATTTTTGGGGTGTTGTAAACAAAATGGAGGGCAAATTTATAAAATTTTAAACAAAGTTTCTAAATTCCTAAATACTTAAAGATAGCATGTGTATAAAACACAATGTATCTATTACCAAATGACTTAGGACCAATCTAAACTGGGTCAGTACCAAAAAGAGTGAGCTAATTAGTTTTGTAAAAGAAAAAAATATATATATGGTTGGGCGCAGTGGCTCATGCCTGTAATCCCAGCACTTTGGGAGGCCGAGGCAGGAAGATCACAAGGTCCCAAGTTCGAGTCCAGATTGGCCAAAATGGTGAAACCCCATCATTACTAAAGATACAAAAAACTAGCCGGGCATGGTGTCAGATGCCTGTAATCCTAACTACTCGGAGGTCGAGGCAGGAGAACCACTTGAACCCGGGATGTGGAGGTTGAAGTGAGCCGATATTGTGCAATTGCACTCCAGCCTGGAAGATAGGGTGAAACTCTGTCTTAAAAAAAAAAAAAAAAAAAAAAAGAAAAAGAAAACATATGAAAATGATCCAAAAAGGCACAATTTCAAGAAAAGTTTGAAAATGAATTAAAATTATAGTAAGAATACTTAGAAATCCTGAGGTAATCACCTTATTCCTAGATACCAATTTACTGACCACTCAAATTGCATTTCATTCCATTTAATTTATGTGAATTATCAGAGTTCGAGATTATGCTTTACTTATATTAAAATAGATACATATGTAAGTTACATAACACTCCACCTAACATGTTAATACATGTTAATTTAAAAGTTATATTGTCGTAGTCACAGTACTGCTCTCACACTGCAATTTCCTTCATTTGGAGACATGAATGCAACCTTTCTAATGACTTCTTTTGTAAGTTATATCAATCACCTCTTCTAATTATCCTATTTGTTTCTAAGAAATAACTTGTCTCTAATTGTATTTAGCCGGTTCTTCACAAGTGATTGAAAGTTTGAAACACCTAATAAATAGTATCCTTTGGATTATACAAAATGTTTTCTATGGTTCTATCTGTGCTATTAATTAGAGTTGAAGGAATATATCATTACCGTGATGTCTGAAACAAACTGATCTAAAGTAATGTTAATTATTTATCTGCAGGAGGAAACATGCCTAACATGGGATAGTAAAACTTACGTTTAAGCGTTTTATCAAATAGGACAACCAATAACGTTGTTTTGCTGCAAATAATTTGCTATGCTTTACTGAGTTATCTACAGCCAAATGTATTTTATTCCAATTTTACTGGCTTGAAAAATATAACTGGTAAACTGTACTGACTATTTTTTAATGTTCTCTTTTACCCTGTCTGAATTTTTAACACATACAAAAATTAACTACTAAACAAGAGGTCATGAAAGGAGAGATGAAAATGTCAAGGAGATCAAATTTTAGAAATAGAATATGAGCAAATATATAGGGGTTATAAAAATATAAAAAAAGGTGAAACGTAATATAACAATGCCGACAATATTAGAATTGTGTTGTCTGGGAAGATTTTCTTGTAATTACAAAAAGTTACATAGAAAAGTTATATAGGAAATAAAATTACATAAAAGTAGCACTGAACATATGTAGTCTTCTTAAATATGCAATGTAAATAGACAATTGTAGGACTGAATACATAGTTTCTTGAGGCAATTGTTTCTCTGTAAGACATCCAGTTCATAAGAAAATATGGGCATACATATAGAATGCAAGGAAAAAATGTCAGTCTGCAGTATGTAATCCACAAGAAAGGACTCCACCTGAGTTAATCTGTCACTGCCTACAAACCTCCAACTTCTAATTGGGGTATCCTCCAGCAGAACACATAGCCTTTCTTCATGAAGCTGGAGCAGGATTCAAGAAATTGAATGAGAGGGTTCTAGAGGAGATGGTGGGTTTGTAGGCCATGTTACTACCATACAAATAAGTGAGCCCCAGAAAAATTATAACAACAAATGTGTGTAAGTTGTAACAACCCCTCATGCTATACATGCCTTCCAGCACAGACAGAAGACCGTTGCTTCTTTACTTGCTGTATTAGTCTGTTTTCATTATGCTAATGAAGACATACCTGAGACTGGGTAATTTATAAAGGAAAGGGGTTTAATGGACTTACAGTTCCACATGACTGGGGAGGCCTCACAATTATGGCAGAAGGCAAAGGAGAAGCAAAGGCAAGTCTTACATAGTAGCAGGCAAGAGAGAGCATGTGCAGGGAACCAACCTGTATAAAACCATCAGATCTCGTGAGACTTACTCACTATCATGAGAACAGCATGGGAAAGAACCACCCCCATGATTCAATTACCTCTCACTGGGTCCCTCCCACAACACATGGGAATTATGGGAACTACAATTCAAGATGAGATTTGAGTAGGACACAGCCAAACCATGTCACTTGCAGTACAATTCTTACAGAAAATGTCTCATGTGGCTTGTCTCCCATACTAACATGGAATGATGCAAAGAAAAACATTCTGAGAAATGTTATTATTTAATATAACTTAATACAAACCTACCCCTAAAATGATTTTAAATATTGAATAAAGCAAACATCAGAATATATTATTTTTCTTAACTGCAATGACCTTCACTTCCACTCTGTTTTAGCATTCTACAATCATGAGATTAGTTTATATTCATAATCATTTTAAACTGTCTCTCTTGTGAAACCACAAACTACAGTATGCCTTTGTTTCTTCTAGCTAGCATAATACTCATATCTTCATTGCACCTACTTTTTATTTCCCTGTATAGCTTTAATTTTTGTAAAGCGTCTTTTTGAAATAAATTGTTTTTTTTTTCTAAGTCTGTTTCTAGATTCAAAATGTAATAATGCATGTCAGAGCAAGATGATAAATATAGGTACCTATGTATGCAAATAAATAGATGTGGATATATGTATGTATTAGGGCTAATGTGCTAATAAGCACAATTTGGGGTTGCTATTTGCTATGATTAAAAAGACATAAAATTAGTTACTTGATATCTAATTGGACTTTCAATAACTTTAATAACTTCTTTTTGGAAGAATGAAACTATCTTTTTTCAGTCTTCACTTCCAGCCAGACCATTTGCCTGCTGGAAAGAATAGCTCATTCAAACCATATGCTGAAAGAAAGACAATGTAAAGAAAAAGTGGAGGGGTGAAAAGATGAAGTAACAGTTGTCTATAAGGAATGCAGTAATTTAAAAAAAGAAAGTCTAGGGAAGATTTAATCCACTCAAAGAAATTAAAGTTCATATTCTTTGAAAATTAGACTGCTGTCTTCTCTATTCCAAAGTTAGTGCTCTTTCAAAGTGAAATATTGTAACAGTCAATGTTAATTATTGTTAAAGCTGCCACCACAAATATTCATACAACACTGTAAGTTCATAAAGACCATCAGGGCTGCTGTGAATCAGCAAGTTCTTGAGGAAATAATAAAAAAAAAAAACTTAACAAAACATAATTTATTCTTTAATCATTTTTTTAAAAAAACATATTGTTTTCTTAAGTTTCTTTACAGTCTGCTGTATTTATGACTTTTCTTAAAACTGTGCTTATTGTTCTGAAAATAAATGAAAGGTGTTGACATCTGGCATTTCTCTAACCATGCCTGCTGTCGGATCCTAACAGGTATAATAAATGACTTGGAAGCACTTGCCAATTTTATTTAAACTTGCTAGATTCAACATCATGTCAAAATTTCAGATTGTCACTAAGTCATTTGCACAACTGAAAAAATATGCAGAATGTTTAAAAAGTTAGATTTTATAAATTATAATACAAAACTTACTACCCTTAAACAGAAAATAATTATTCAATTGCTTATGACAAATGAGGGAGAACTTAGAAAAATAAAGTTATCTCTACTAGGAAGGATAGCTTTGCTAAAAATAAGAGATGCAATGTAACATGGTTATTGGGTGTATTCATTCTCAGACTACCACTTTTGGAAAAGGTAGTAATTTATCTAAACTTTTCAGAATATTGTCTTTAACAAAGTGGAACAATATATACTAAAGCATTATTAAATTTGGTACATATAGATCTAATTAAGTAGTTTATGCAAAGACTATTGATTATTCTTGTAATGCCCTACTGGAGTAACAGATCTTACTGGCATTTAGCAAACTCAATCAGTACTTTTTCATCAATGATTTTAATAAAGGTGTACATGGAGATTATTAAACAAGGAGATAAATAATACTAAGTAATAGAGAGGAACACAATTAGAAATAATTAATATTCATATCTCAAGTGGACGATTAAAGGAAAAGGTGATTTTTGTAAAAAAGTGGTTACTATAAATTCTGAAGTGTATATATAGTGTGTATATATACTTGATTTAATGTATACATATATGCTGAATTAAGTATACATATCAATCAATGTATTTATAGAAGTGTGTATACAGGATTAATACACATGTATAAAATTAAATGTAGGCTAGATACCAAAAATGGAGCAGAAACACTTGAGCAGAAATAGGTGGAAACATGAGGCCAAACACTTGACCAAAATCGCAATAGATATTTAGCCTGAACATATGTAATAATGGGAATCAGAAAATTGGAGCATATCCACAGAGAAAACTAACAAGTAATCCAGCTTTGAGAGAAAGAGTAAACAAGGGTAAAATTCAATTACATTCACATGATGTGTCCTATTTCCACAATGTTAAACTTATGATCCCAGTTAATTTATTTCAATGGGTGACAGAGTAAAATGTACAAAATAATGTATCCCAATATCTTGGAGGAGCATGAGAAAATGAAGGATATCTTTAGCTTCCTAATTAGACATAAATGATCGTGAATAAGTGAAGATTGCTTGATTCCAGAAACTACAACCAATATTTTCCTTATCAGTAGTTTCACACAATTTTAAATCACCAAGTTTCTATCATACTTTGAAATTAGTAGTTTGAACACACAATATGGTTCAGAGTTGTGATTCCAAATGACTATTTCTATATTCATCCATCAGCAAAGTGGAATTCTAGTGGAACACTGGGCTGAAAAATAAACATGGTGGGTCATTCTGTATTCAGATATTTACTCAAAAAATATGAAGAAAATATGTAATAAAATGTCAGGATGTGATAACCATGCTGAAATGATAGTCTCTTATTTCCAAACAGTCTTGTATATAAAACAAACATTTCATAGATATTTAAGATAAAGTACATTCATTTTTTTTTTTTTTTTACTCTCAGGGCTGTTCTAGACCCATTATAGAGAATAAAGACATATATAATTACTCTCCTTAGCCATTTATGAATACTCCAGCAGAAATGTTTTAGAAGTATTTATTTATGGCCTTGTATGGAACTAACTCTCTCATCATAAAATATAAATATAAATGTTTAAGATTATAGTCTTTGAAATTGCTAGTAAAATAAAATTCAGAATCACACCTTATATAAAAATAAAATCTTCCCCTGGGTTATTTGTTACACTACTTCTCAACGTCGAATAAACCTATTAAATGCAGTGTCTGATATTCAGAGACAGAATTAAAATATTTTCACCTATTTCTTTCATTGTGTCATAAATATATATATATATATGTTTGTGTGTGCGTGTGTGTGTGTGCATTTTATTAATTTTTTATAATCCATTCTAGTGTCTTCAGTATCTTCAGTGTGTTTTTCTCTCTCAGTGCCTCTGTACAAACCTGACGGTGACAGGGTCAATGTCATTTATTCGGGCTCGGTAAATAATCAGAGAATGAATAAATGAAAGTTCCCATGAAAGGTAGAGTCAAAGCATAACGTTGTTCAACATCTCCTAGCCATACATACATGCCTATTTGCTAATAATTTTTTCTTATGTAATTTTATTCTAATTATTACCAGGGTATTAAAATCATGAAGCCAGTTTGGAAAGTGATTTGAATGTGTTTGATCTCCCCCAAGTGATGTAAATTTTGCAGTAGTGGCAGGCTTCATAAAAAGATTTTTACCCTCATGCCCTTATTCAGATGGCATAAATAAATTACGTCAATAAAGCATTTTATTAACTCTGCCGACAATGTACACAGTAGTCATTTGTTTTGTCAATAAATTGCTGATTTTTATTGGCCATGTCATTTTTTTAACAGAGCATAAAATGCCGCTACATAGGAAACTAAGGCAGAAAGTGAAGGCTTTTACTAACAGTATTTTTTAAAAAATGAAAAAGTTGAAAATGTGACTAATACAATAAGAATTTAGTCAAGACAGCAAAAACACCACAGTTAGTATAAAACAAAATAAACCATACACTTTTACCGTTTGGATGATATTCTGCCTATATTTATATGTATCATATATTATTATAACAATGATTTACTTTGAGACTAACACTCAGCTCAATATAATATTTTGAAACAGTCCATTGTTTGTAAATGTCTATATATGTTGTGATCTTTTATTATATCTTCCACAATCAAAGAGGTTTCCTTTCAGCCACTACTTTATTTATTTGAGTTTGGGGAATGAGTTAATCTCTATAATTCTTAGGTGTTTTCATGGAAAAAGATAGTGCATATGATGAAATAATTAATATTTTCTCCATTAATCTTATCACAGTTGTCCACTTTACTATTCTTTTAGAAAAACTCAGTGTTTGCCTTTGATGATCCTCATATCTTTGCTTTATATTTCATCACCTTCTCCTTAGAAATTTTAATCTCTTGGCTCTATTTTTATGCTCATTAGGTGTATCTTGTGGTTTATTTTTTAAGTATTGAAGTCTGATATTTAATTATTTTAATTTTATAGTGTTCTTTCTACATATAATCATTTACTGCTACAAATTCTCTTTAGCATGATTGCTATATCTATAAACTTTCATACGTGTAGTGGTTCCATTAGTGGCTCCGCTAATTCTAACTGCAGTTTTATTTCATTATGATTCCTTCTTTCACTCATCAATTATTTCATGTGTGTTTCCAATTGCCAAATATATGGGCTATAATTTTTAGCATTAATTCATTATTTAATTGAACTAGATTCAGAGAAATAGTTTACACAATAGACATTATTTGAACATTTTGGAATGTAGTCTATTAATGATAGGAAATACTTCTGTATCACATAGATGTCTGGAGCTGTTACAACAGTCTTACATATATTAAGTCACTTAATCATCATAGGAATTATAAAGACACAGTCCCCACCTCTATGTCACATTTAATAGGGCAGGTTACTAGTACTGAGATGAAATTGTGGGGGTGACTGGTTTTAAAATAACATACAACAGTTCCAAGGCTGTATTGTAGTAATGTCTGTCCCTCAGACTTACTTCTGTTTTGTTTTCATTTTGGATTCTTCTTGCATAATGATGAAAAGAAATATAGCAAAAAAAAAAAAAAAAAAAAAGTACAGATATCTCAGGCTGAGAATATATCCGTCTTGACTATTCTAATTTTCTCCTTCGCTAAGAATGGGAAAGAGTACCATAAATCAAAATCAGCCTCATCTCATGTGGAAGAGAATGTGCTCCAGTGAAACTGATGTGTCACTGAAAACTTTGTTTTTAAGAAAGCAGCCCAAGCAATAATAAACCTTGAGAAAAACTAAAAAAAGTAAAACAATTAAAAAACTTAATACCAATACTCACATTTACTTTAACGTTCATTTATTATGTCAAATACTATTTCTTCCTACCCCGAAACCCTGGCTGCTGCCTCCTATTAGCTTAACTAACTTTAACCAAAAGGTTTAGGGGAAAATTATTTTCCAATAAACTTCATAGTTAAAAAATAAAAAATACCTTAAAGGAAACAACACTGTTCTAATTTCAGTGACAGTTTGAACTAGAAATATCATTTTGGGCAGTTAAATAAAATGTTTTAACTTCTTAATTTTTTCTCTTTTATTATGCTCATTTTAAAAATTAAAAAGATTTCTATTATATATGATAGTCATATGTTAAAGTGGATAAATTTATTAAACTATAATCTAATACTACTCAACTTGAAACATAGTCTAATTTGGTTAGAATAAAATGTTTAAAATAGATTTTTAAGATGAATTAATTTAAATGAAAATCAGTCAAAACACATAATTATGTATTATATATAAAACAGCCTATATATAATAGGTAAATTATATGTATACATCCTTAGCAATTATATATAGTGTGTGTCTGTGTGTGTATATATGTGTGTGTGTGTGTGTATACAAATCCTAAGCAATATTATCCTAAGAGAGTATTACAAATATTAGGTGTAGTCCTCCTGAGAATTATTCTTTAGGAGAGTTTTTGCAGTTATGAAATATTATCTTTTACTTCTAAATTTTGCTAATTCTAATATGGATATTATAATATAATTCATTAAGACATTTTGTAGGCGCCAGGTGCAGTGGCTCACGCCTGTAATCCAAGCACTTTGGGAGGCCAAGGTGGGCAGATCACAAGGTCTTTTCCTCCTTTTATAAAATATTCCTATTTTTATAAGTATATTATAAATATTTTTATAAGTATTTTATAAACATTTTATGTGTTTTATAAATATTTTATAAGTATTTTGTAAATATTCATATTTTATAAAATATGAATATTTTATAAAAGTAGCATTAGTTCTATGAGAAATACTGAATGGGCAAAAGCTGGAAGCATTCCTTTTGAAAACCGACACAAGACAAGGATACCCTCTCTCACCACTCCTATTCAGCATAGTATTGGAAGTTCTGGCCAAAGCAATTAGGCAAGAGAAAGAAATGAAGGGTATTCAAACAGGAAGAGAGGAAGTCAAATTGTCTCTGTTTGTAGATGACATGATCGTATATTTAGAAAACCCCGTGTTCTCAGCTCAAAAACTCCTTATGCTGATAAACAACTTCAACAAAGTCTCAGCATATAAATCAATGTGCAAAAATCACAAACATTCTTATACACCAATAATAGACAAGCAGAGAGCCAAATCATGAGTGAAGTCCCATTCACAATTGCTTCAAAGAAAATAAAATACCTCGAAATACTACTTACAAGGGATGTGAAGGACCTCTTCAAGGAGAACTACAAACCACTGCTCAAGGAAATAAGAGAAGACACAAAAAAATGGAAGAGCATTCTGTGCTCATGGATAGGAAGAATCAGTATCATGAAAATGGCCATACTATCCAAAGTAATTTGTAGATTCAATGCTATTCCCATCAAACTACCATTGACTTTCTTCACAGAACTAGAAAAAAAAAATAAGTTTTATATGGAACCAAACAAGAGCCCATATAGCTAGGAAAATCTTAAGCAAAAAGAACAAAGCTGGAGGCATCACACTACCTGACTTCAAACTATACTACAAGGCTACAGTAACCAAACCTAACCAAAACAGCATGGTACTGGTACCGAAACAGTTATATAGACCAATGGAATAGAACAGAGACCTCAGAAATAACATCACACATCTTCACCCATGTGATCTTCAACAAACCTGACAAAAACAAGCAATGGCGAAAGGATTACCTACTTAATAAATGGTGCTGGGAAAACTGGCTAGCCATACAGACAAAACAGAAACTGGACCCCTTCCTTACACCTTATACAAAAATTAACTCAAGATAGATTAAAGATTTAAATGTAAAACCTAAAGCTATAAAAAGCCTAAAAGAAAGTCTAGGCAATACCAATCAGAACATAAGCATGGGCAAATGCTTCAGGACTAAAACACCAAAAGCAATGGCAACGAAAGTCAAAATTGATAAATGGGATCTAATTAAACTAAAGAGTTTCTGCTTGGCAAAGGAAAATATCATCAGAATGAACTTACAGAATTGGAGAAAATTTGTGCAATCTATCCATCTGAAAAAGGTATAGTTTCTAGAATCTACAAGGACCTTAAACAAATTTACAATAAAAAGCCTATCAAAAAGTGGGCAAAATATATGAACAAACACTTCTCAAAAGGAGACATTTATGTGGCCAACAAACATATGAAAAAATGCTCATCATCACTGATCATTAGAGAAATGCAAATCAAAACCACAATGAGATACCATCCCATGCAAGTTAGAATGACAGTCATTAAAAAGTCTGGAAATAACAGATGTTGGCTAAGATGTGGAGAAATAGGAATGCTTTTGCACTCTGGGTGGGAGTGTAAATTAGTTCAACCATTGTGGAAGACAGTATGACGATTCCTCAAGGATCTAGAACCAGAAATACCATTTGACCCAGCAATCTCATTACTGGATATATGCCCAAAGATTATAAATCATTCTACTAAAAAGACACATGCACACGTATGTTTATTGAAGCGCTATTTGCAATAGCAAAGACTTGGAACCAACCCAAATGTCCATCAATGATAGACTGGAGAAAGAAAATGTGGCACGAACACACCATGGAACAATATGCAGCCCTAAAAAGAGAATGAGTTCATGTCATTGCAGGCACGTGGATGAAACTGGAAACCATCATTCTCAGCAAACTAACAGAGGAACAGAAAACAAAACACCACATATTCTCACTCCTAAATGGGTGCTGAACAATGAGAACACATGGATACAGAGAGGGGAAGATCACACATCAGGGCTTGTTGAGGGGTGGGGGCAAAGGGGAGGAGAGCACTAATTAGGACAAATACCTAATGCATGTGGAGCTTAAAACCTAGATGTCGGGTTGATAGGTTCAGTAAACCACCAAGTCACATATGTACCTATGTAACAAACCTGTATGTTCAGCGTATGTATACCAGAATTTGAAGTAAAATAATATTAAACTCTTAGTCTGTAAAAGAGTGGGCTTCTAACCTAACTTGGCCAAAAATCCCTCTCATGTTTGTTTTCTCTAATAAACCTGTCTTAACTGTCAAAAAGACAAAAGAAAAAAAAAAAAGAAAGAAATAGATTTTTTGATATTTCAAGTAGCTGTCCCAAGATCATGCAGCTGATGAGATGGGAAGCTGAAATCTGATCATGTGCTTCTGTGATTTATAACCAATATGTTTTAATCCTAATATTATTATAATGAAAGCCAACCAACAAGAAAACAATCATGTGACTTTCATACAACCGTCATAGTATTCATTTAAGTCATGATTATATTAGGAATAATATAAAAATAAATGAATATAAATGTATAAAATCTACATCGTGTTGTTTAAATGGTTAGCTCCTTAAGGAAACTAAGTACATTTATATTGTACTTAGTATCATTATTTGTTTAATAAATTTATATTAATGATGAATGTTGTCTTATTATCACATTGATCCCCACACCAGATTTTCCTTTAGGATACAGTCACTTTATGTAAAATTTAAAATAAAAGTATTTAACTAAAGTGGTTTCTTGAAATGTCTAGTGCTTAGTAGATTTTGACCACAGAGATCAAATAGCATTGTATTATTTTCTTCAATTTGTCATACATTCTATTGACTCCAGTATAACTTAACTAGAATTTAGCAGAAAAATATTACTCCAGGCCTGGTCTACAATGGTTACATATAAATGTTTAATATCATTCAGTCCAAATTAGATAAGGCACATTTCTTTATTTTTCTGTATGATTATAAACCAAATGTTAAATTTATTTTCCAAATTTAACAATTTTGATTCAAACCACGTGGTTTGTATTGCACCTACTACCTTGCTTCCTCCTCCTCAGAGGTTACTCGTCAAAATTGATTAATCTTTTCTGAAATGATTTGATATGAATTTCCTTTATCTCATTTGAATATACTGTATAGAGATATCATCTAAACAGGTTATTTTTTAATATATAAAATGACTTTTAAAAGATTCAGTGTGTTTTATTATTGCATTACAATTATACAGATGATTTAGTGTATCCCCACTATGGTATTTTCTGTGTGAAATTTGTTTTATAATTTTGTATAAATAAATGTACTTCAATGTGAAACTGATGTGAAGCTTCGAAGTCATAGATCTAGGGAGGGTGTAGAAAGTTGTAGTCTTTCTAGTTTTTTTCTCAAGTCTTAACCAAAATATGTCTTTACAGGATATTTTCCTTTGAATAAGCAATGTCATTGTTAGGAATATTTATTTTTAATTTGCTAAAAATGCAAAAATAAAATGCCAATTTTAGATTGCCTGTGCTAAAACAGTATCTTAAGAACACCACTAGTTCATGAGGATCATCTCCATTTTTCTGTCTCAACCCCACCCACCTTATGTAAACCATCATCAACTCTTCCTTTCCTGTATGTATCCCCCCTCTTTGTTTGTTTACCTCATTTCTCACGAATCCTGCAGTTTATATTAATCCTTTTTCTTTATGTCCAGACTACTAAAATAGCTGAGGTTTCACTGCATCTAATATTCTCCTCTACTATCCACCCTGAACTTAACAATACATCTCTTTTTCCCCTAAGACCACACCTTATAGCCTTTCTTCTCAAAATTTTCAATGGATTCTTAGTGCCAAGGAAGATGTTAAGTACCTCAGTCTTGAATTCCAGACACTAAAAAAGTAGTGTTTTCCTAGCTGTATTGTCCATTATTTTCCTACATTGGAAACATCAAAACTGCACAGCTTTATATATTATATTTTGATTGTATTTTTCACCACTATTCTTTTATCACACCATTACCCTTAAATGTGAAACTGCTTTATTTCCACAATTTTCCCTCTCTAAATTCTACTCTTCAAGCTCTAGCAAGCTTAAATCTTGCTTATTTCAAAATGTCATTTTTAGGCACTCCAGGCAAAAGTGTTATGTTTCTACTCTAAATGTCTATGTAATTCAACATCTGTCTACACTTATGGATGTATTATTTACTACTCCATACAACTGTAAAAAGCAATGCGTATTTTTAATTTCCAGATTTATTTTTAAGAACTTATTCTTGGCCGGGCGCGGTGGCTCAAGCCTGTAATCCCAGCACTTTGGGAGGCCGAGACGGGCGGATCACGAGGTCAGGAGATCGAGACCATCCTGGCTAACACAATGAAACCCCGTCTCCACTAAAAATACAAAAAAATTAGCCGGGCGTGGTGGCGGCGCCTGTAGTCCCAGCTACTCGGGAGGCTGAGGCAGGAGAATGGCGGGAACCCGGGAGGCGGAGCTTGCAGTGAGCCGAGATCGCGCCACTGCACTCCAGCCTGGGCGACAAAGCGAGACTCCGCCTCAAAAAAAAAAAAAAAAAAAAAAAGAAAGAACTTATTCTTGTCACCCTGGTTCTTAAAAGGGTGATTTGCTGACATTGAATATCTATTTGATGAATGGAGATGCCATTTCCCTAATAAGAAAAATGTAAAATGATGGAAAATTATTCAAAAGACAGAGTCAATTAATGATACTACAAATGATGTCCTCCTACATAAAGTCTTTGTGCTTATGTCAAGTATTTCTTCATTGATATTATGGTTGAACATTTATTGAGCATAGAAAATAGGTTTTACACAGCACACAACCCAATAGATATTATAGTTTCTGTTCAATGAGTTTGAAATATTCCTAATATGAATAAGGCCCAAAAGAATATGAATGGCACATGTCAAAATGATATTCCTTTTCATTCATATTGTTCCATGGTGTGTTCGTGCCACATTTTCTTTCTCCAGTCTATCATTGATGGACATTTGGGTTGGTTCCAAGTCTTTGCTTTCATATTCAAGGATATGACTCCAGTCATCCCCTTCATTTCCATTTCTTCTATGTTTTCTTGAGTTTTGTTCCTCTTTTCTCATGACTGGATGATTACAACTGCTTGTATACAGGTTTTCTTTCCAATACCATTTCCTCCCATGCTTATCTTTCTCAAGTCTTAAGTATACAGAATATTTTCATTCAGATTCTTCCCTTAATAAAAATCATTGAATAATTTGCAAATTTTACTACATAATGTAAATGGTAGATAGTTCCTAAATACTAATGTCATTATCAGGTCAAATAAATCTCTCATTTTTTTTTAATCCATCCAAGTTTGTTCCCAGTACTTTTAGAAATGTTATTACTGCCCCATCTGACGCCAAGCCTGGTGTCACATCCATCTCTTGTTACTCCCCTGAGTACTCAATTGTATCAAAACTCGCATACATATTTGATATGCTTAACTTTTTCCTTTCTAGTCCCTCATTTTCAGTTATGCCTAAAGATTCTGAACTATGTCTTATCTTAAAAATTAAACTAACGAAACTAACTAAAAGACCTCGGAATATACACCCCTTCTAGCATCCCAGAATGCCTATTCTCCCTATTATATCCAATTGAAATTAAGACTTTATTGCAAGTTATAAGTCTTAAATTTGTTTTAAACAGAAAATGAAATATCTATATCATGCAATTTAAAATTCAATGTAAGTCCTACTTCTGGCTTGGCTTGATAGGAAAGCTCAACGGAAGTGAACAGTTGCATTTTGTCTGATACTGTAGACTGCCTATGCCTGTGTTTCACTCTTTCCACAAGCCTGCTTCCTACATAATGGTATAATAGACATAAGAGCTAAAGATTTCATGTTTTTAACCACCATAACTTGGGAAACATGAGATACATTTCCATCTTTGGAACTCAAACTGCCGAGATCAGCTCGGTTGGGGAGACCCTAACCCAGCGGCGCTAGAGTAATTAAAGATACACATACGGAAATATAGAGGTGTGGAGTGGGAAATCGGGGTCTCACAGCCTTCAGAGCTGAGACTCTTGAACGAGATTTACCCACGTATTTATTGACAGCAAGCCAGTGATAAGCATTGCTTCTGTAGATTATAGATTAACTAAAAGTATTCCTTATGGGAAATAAAGGGATGTGCCGAAATAAAGGGGTGGGTCTGGCTAGTTATCTGCATCAGGAGCATGTCCTTAAGGCACAGATCTCTCAGGCAATTGTTTGTGGTTTAAGAACGCCTTTAAGCGCTTTTCCGCCCTGGGTGGGCCAGATGTTCCTTGCCCTCATTCCGGTAAACCCACAACCTTCCAGCGTGGGCGTCATGGCCATCATGAACATATCACAGTGGTGCAGAGATTTTGTTTATGGCCAGTTTTGTGGCCAGTTTATGGCCAGATTTTGGGGGACCTGTTCCCAACACAAACATAGGTCAATGACATGCATGGACTCTGTTTTGTTACTTGCCAACCCCTGAAGGAGTCACCTGTCTATGGATGTGGGAAATTCATGCTAGTTACTAGCTTGAGATGACATTTAATGCTGGTGTGAGATAAATATTGGTGAGATTGTAAGAGAGGTATATTTCACCAAGAAAAAGCATTGAAGTACTGATTAAATAATAAATTATTGATGTGTGGGGACAAAGAACAAATACATATTATGCTAGGTAAGTGTCTTGAATAAGTTGTCAATAGTGCATACTTTCCTTCTGATTTACACATCAGAAAGTTACACTCCATCAATTTATTAAAATTTCTGTAATCACATCCACATTTGGTTAATGACTACTTTTTGAAAACCATTAACTCCTTTAATAAATATTAAGAGCACCTTATGTCCTTGCTACTGTTAATATGCACTTTGGATAGATTCATAAAGCAAGTAGATAGTAGTCTTTGCCCTAACAGAGCTGGCATCTGGGAATAGGAGACACCGATATGCATTAGACATGCTAAATTAAGAAAAGTATAAATATGCAGGCTTGTCATGAAGCAAAAGACATTTGAACAAGAGATTAAAATAAGTGAGAGAATTTGCTAAGTGACTGTGAGGAGGTACAGGTTTCCAGGCAATGACAAGAGTGACTACTAAGATCCCATGGGAACAAAATGTCTAGAGGTAAAGTAGCAAACAATAGGGAGGGTTTGACTCAAGTGAAGTGGCCTCATGAATTGCAGAAAATGTTTGTGTTTAGATCCAGGTATAATCAGACAGAAAATCATAGTAAGGATTACAGACTTTTCTCTGAGTGGTGTGGACAGGAATTCAGGATATGAATGGAGAGGTAGTGTGATCTGATTTATATTTTAAAGAAATTGTACTCATATGTTGAGAATACTGTAGGAGGGCAGGAAGAAAGATCTTCAGAAAGGTTGATAATCCCAGGGGGGGTATTATAGGGGTTCTGAACAGAGTGGAGTTTGTGAAGGTGATGTGAGGGTATAGGTTTTAGATACATTTTAATGGAAAAGCTGTGAGGATTTTCCGATGGCTTGAATAAGTCATGTCAGAGAAAAACAAAGGAAGTATAAGCCATTTTAACTTATTTAGCCTCAGCAACTGCAATCAAGAAATTTTCTTCTACTGAAATAGAAAGACAATAACTTGAACCAGCATAGTATGATGAAGATATTGTTATTGATTTATTAAATTTGGGCTATGAAATGAATACTTACCAAATTTTATATCCATTCAATTATCCTGAGATATTTTTAAAATGCAAATTTGAATTTCATGGTTCTGGAGTGGGGCTCAGAAAAATGCATTTCTAGTATTCTCCGAGCAATGTTGACATTGCTCTTGCTTGCACCAAATTCTGAACACAAAGTGTTAGACATTCAAACGAGAAGCTGACTAGATGAATGTTTCTTAGAGGAGATGTCTGGCCTGTAAATAAAAAGTTAAAAGTGAACAAAATATAGATGATATTTAGAACAACAAGTTTTCACATCACCAATAGGGAGAATGTATGAAGAAACACAAAAGCAACTAAATCTGACATCATGGGGTCTCCAGAATTAAGATACTAAGGAGAAGGAACAGTAATGAAGACTGCAAATGGGTCAACAGTGAGATAGGAAGTTAAGTAAGATCATTATAATGTACTAGGATTTATGTAAAAAAAAATGTATCAAAAAGGAATAACAAGATGTATCAAATAGTTTTAGCAGGACAATTAAGGTGAAAACTGAATATGGACATCACATGTACTAATGTGAAGGTTATTGGTGATCTTCTTAAGACTAGCTTGCCAAATTTAATTATTCCATAATGTACACATGTATCAAAACATCACACTGTATTCCACAAATACAATAGTACCCCTTTGGGGAACATATTCCAAGACACTCAGTGGATGCCTGAAACCATGGATATTTATATCACTTAACCCTATATATACTGTCATTTTTTTCCCTTTGCATACATATCTATAATAATTTAATTTCTAAATTAAGCACAATAAGAGAAAGAAATCAAATTATAATAAATTATAATATATTGTAATAATAGTTATGTGAATGTGGTCTCTCTTTCTCAAAATATCTTATTTTACTGTATTCACCCTTATTCTTCTTGTGATCTGTCCATCCAATAAATGAGACTGCTATTAAGTGACAAAGGGGCAGATAGGCTATACAGCATGGATATGAAGAGCAAAGGGATGGTTTAAGTTTGAGGTAGGACAGATCAGCATGGCACCAGATTTCATCATAATACTCAGAGTGGTGTGCTATTTAAAACATATGAATTGTTTCTTTCTAGATATTTTATTTAATATTTTTGAACCACAGTTGACCAGGTTAACTGAAGCCAAGGAGAGTGAAATAGCACGTAAGGACAGCTTTGGGTAGAACTGGATACAATTATTATTTGTCAACTAATCAATAAATGGAGAGTGAAAAAATACACACACTCACAAAAGGAATGGTGCATTCAGTGCTGAAGGCAAAAGCCAGAATGTTTTGAAATCTGCCCTGACTTACCGTCAGTGGGTTCTCTCCTTACTTCGTAGGCTGCTCATTCCAGCTTCTTTTTATATGGGTCTTTTTCTGTCTATTTAGCTGTTCCACCTAGTTATCTTTTTTTCTCTCTATCTTTTTCTCTTTATTAACTATTTTGAAATAGTATCTCATTTTCAAAGATCAACTCCTTGCTTATTTTTCCAGATACAAGTTTGGAAATTGCTGTGTTTGAAATCTAAGTTCTGTTAACCCAATTATGTATTCATTAACTAAATAATTTTGAGCATCCCAATATGCCAGTCGTTCTACAAAGTGTTAATTCTGGGTCAAGGATACTTACTACATAACGACTACCCCTGACTCTTACACATATTCATTACCATAGGGACCTTCTTCCTTTTTCCTGCTCCCCATTCACTTGTATTCAGCCTTTACAACATACTTTAAAGAGTTATGAAAGTCTCTAATCTAATTTCTAGAAACAGAGGTGAAATAACATGAGGCTTGATATTCATACCAAAAAAAGTCTATTAGGAATACAGAGTAAAGGTGTGCATAGAAAATAAATATGATGCAAGCTTATTGGAAACCTCATCACCTAAAAGACACATTTTACCATAGTGAGTGATACATTTTAGAGGGCATTATGAGTACATAGAGACCCGGAAATGGCTATCATTTTAGTTTTTGCATTTTATGCAGTGGAGTGAATGAAAATGAAGAAATATTATAATTCAGAAAAGGACTATCCAAGGCAGCTAAAGAGGGTCACAGGAACTGTACTCATACCCTCCGGTCTAAACAAGTAAATTTTATAAAATTCGACTTTTATATTGAAAAGCATTAGTGCACCTGAAAGTAGTAGTATACTGCTTATTTTATCTTCTCTACTCGGATATATTAGCCTTATAAACGTTTCTCACTTTGGATCTTTTATTTCAAAAGTTCTAATTCTTAATTTACATTTCCATGGTAAATTTTATAACCCATGAAGCATACAATAGAATAGTCAGAGATCAAAAAAGTTTGTTGCCTGTAGCACAATAAGTAAGCAACAGCCTCAATAATATAAATCATCCTTAAAAATATTAAGATAGTTTGGATTTAATATCTCTATGGAATTTAGAGCAACAGGCAGTAACCTTCATTGATAATTGCATCAATGTAGATTTTAACTTCTCTAAAATATGATAATTTCCACCACTGTTTAATGCATCCTTAAAAGAACAGAGTTACATTTTCTTCTTTTCTATATAGATTTTAAGAAATACAAGACAATTGCACTTTACTTATTATAATGTTCATAATGTTTTATTGATATTTGTATTAAACTTTTTACTATATTTAAAAGACTATTTGTGATGTACTAGAAGAATAAATAACTTAACATTCTACCAGGTGTATCTTAGGGAGGATGTGTGAGAGAGTCTTTGGCAGAATTACATTTACAGAGTTGTTAAATCATATTAATTTAAATTTTAATAGCATATTTCAAAATGGGTATTCACAATGTCAAAACATTTCGTGACATATTTTATGATAATGTCATTATTCAAAACACTAAGAGGAAATAAACATAGAGAAGAACATCCTTTCGTCTATGTCTATATGCCACATACATGTTATTAAAATAAATTACTTATTAGATTTAAAATATGGCATGTATGTTTCAGATGAGTATTAACAAATGCTTCATTAATTTTTTTTAGAGACATAAAATCTGATCACAGTGATTACAACATAAAAATTTAAATGGAATTTTAAAATGACATCATTTTTGATGTTTGACAAATTTTGTTATATTTTAAAACCTTTGAAATATTAAAGGTTATTAACATATATATGTATTTGAAAGATAAAACTATAGCTAGATCACATGCAAAGATTTAAAGTTTACCTGAGTCTGCATATATATTTATTTACAAGAGAAGATAAATATTTATGACAAATCAGAACTTTAGTTTTAACCATATGTTTTGCCTTTAAGAATTACCACAAACAGACTACATAGGTGCTAAATGCTTCTGAAAGTAGAACATAAACTCAGTGATGTGATATTCTACTACATGAGAAGCAATCCAGACAACAAACCTTTGACACAGTCAGGATATTGGCTTTTCTCTTGCCGTGTCAATTTCATGACTACCAACTAATTTTCAGTGGCTTCAGTCAAGATGTTTTGGTTTCCCGAGCCTCTGTTTTCCCATCTGTAAAAGATTGAATTCAAGTATCTTTACTTTAAAGAGAGCATTAAGGCTTTTGTGTACATGTCTCAAATTTTACTAAATAAATCAGTAAATATATTTCTAAAGTTTTATAAATTTTTACAAAAAATAAATATTGTAACAATTACCAATAAAATCTGTATTTTGTAATATTTCTGACAACCTTTAAATGTTCTCATAGATGCTAAATATTTCTGCAGTTTTATATATGTTTAAACAAAATGAGTAATACATATTTACATTTCCATATCTCATATATATGTGTATATATATCTTAACAGCTTATCCAAATAAAGTATAAATTCGAAAGTATTGTCTACATTCCTACCCATGTAAAAATAAGCACAAAATAATAATAAACAACAATCAAACAAAAAGACAAGGTTCCTTCTAGTTCTTTGCTTTTGATATAACTGTACTATCTGGGGATATAGGAGTCATATTTCATGCACTTGTTTTCTCACTTTTTTCTATCCAATTCTATTGTACATCCATGATACTGTACTTCATAAATATCTCTTAAATATGTTATTTTTTAACCAAAAAACTAGAAACATCTCATAAACTGTCACGGCCAAATGAAAACGAAGGAGACAAAATGACTAAATGTAACTTAGCTTCCAAGATGGGATCTTGGAAGAAAAAAGACATTAGGTAAAACCTTAGGAAATCTGAAGCATGTTTGTTCTTTGTTAATAATAATATATCAATATTGGTTCATTAATTGTGAAAATGCCATACTAATGCAAGATGTTAATCATATGGGGAATTTGTTGTGAGCTATATGGGAACTCTTTATTTTTCAGTATTTTACTAAATATTTTGAAATGTTTTAAACTTATTTAGAAATGTCAATGAATTTAAAGACACTGCAATGGTTTTGAAAGCAAAGGGATAACTATCTTTTAACTTTCTGCTCTTCGAGATCCAATGTAGAGCTTAGAATGAATCAGATGAAAGGTATCTGGTCCTCATGAGTAATGAAAACAGAATGGAAATGTTGTTAAATCATCTGACACTATTTTTTGTGTACTTTTCTTCTCATCACGTATTTAGCGGGTTTCTGAAAATCCACCAGTCCACAAGAAGATGTCTCTAGAGCCATTTTGGAGGTTTACGTTTGTTCTTGAATAGGTACTAGCAAAGGAAGAATGGGAAAAAAATTCTGAGTTATGGAATGTTTATAAAAAGTAGTCTTTGAATTTCAATAATTGAAGATCAGTTTGGCTAGATTAAAATAAAAATATAAATACATAGATAAATATGCATATAAAAATAAACATTTATTTCAATTAAAGCAAAATCATGTATATTTTCTTCTTGAGTGTCTCAGATAAGCCACTCAGTTGTTTTCTGGCATTTTTCTATTTAAAAAGCTCTGAGGATATGGATCTGGCTTTTTTCTTTCACAAGCAGCGTTGTCTTTTTGCCTAGATGTTCAAACCTGTTATTTATTTATTTATTTATGTTTAAAGATCAGTCATTTTACTGCATATATTTTTCTCTTTGCTATGTAGTTCAATTTTCCCAGATACTAGGTCTATCCTTTAAAAGCTTATATGATTTCAAGAACTTTTTGAGATTTTAGATAATTTTACATATATTACAATGATGCTTTTTCTGTTAATGGTGAATGTTTCTCTTATTCAGGAAATCATATATATATTATTATATATGTATGATCATGTATTATATGTATCATATGTATATGATTAACTGAAAATATACATATGATTGGTGGACTATATCAATATCTAGAATCAAATTACTCCTTTTGGATGAAGCCGTCCACTGTTAAATATCAATTTAAGTTTTATTTCCTGGATGAATATATATATATGTGTGTTATATATATATATTTATATATATGTTATATATATTTATATATTTTATATATATTTATATATATTTTTATATATTATATATATATTTATATATATATAATATTTACCTGTGTTTTCTATCTATAATTGTTAATGCTTACTATACCTTTGTTAGTTTTACTTGTTATATCATTTTTTTCCTTAGTCATCTTTTAGTTCAGTAAGGCTGGGGTTATTCTCTATTATTTTCTTCATGGTTGTCTTCTCAAAAAAATCATGTTCTTTTGTATTTTCTGACTGAATTCACCTCACTTTTAATTTTTATCTCTAATCATCTAATGTCTGATTTTTTTTTTCTAATTCTGGTACGTTATTTTTCATAGCTTTTATTTTGCTCATTGAAAATATTACTTTATAATACTCTTAGGTTTTGGAGAAGCGTTATTTTCATTATTTTCTGATTTGCTTCAGCCCTTTTTGTGTGGTCTTCAGATCTTTTATTTTTCCATAAAATAACTCACATGATAAGTAACTACGATTTTTTTTTCTGTTACCTATCTAAAATACAATGAACATTATCAATACTTTTAGAGTCAGGTAGCTAACTTTTCCTAAGTTAGCTTTTCTACTTTCATGACTCTAGAGATGTCTTTTGTTGTTTTAATTGTGTATTAGAGATATGGTCTTGTAGTCACTGAGATAATCCTCCACAGTTAACCCCCTCCCATGTTATCTAGAAAGTATCCTTATTTTCTCTTTTGCAACCATCCTGATCGTTTTGAATACTCTATCCAATTGATATTCAATGGTGGGGGGCGTTGTCCAAAAAGAGTAACTTGCTTTCAGACATTCATAAAGCCCACCGATTATTCTTCTGTCTCCTTGCGCTTAAACAAGGTACAGTCTATAGGTCTTTTAGTTTAGATTAATTCCTATTAGTCTTTACTGTTGTTTGAATGACCAGTGGGGACTATAGAAATTGCTACTGTCTGGTTACGCATGCATTATTTTGCCTTTTTTTTTTTTTAATTACTTTACACATATTTTTGTTACATGTGAGTAATACAGCTGTTGGTGGCCTGTCCATATCTGCATACATTGCCATGGATTTTTTGTTTCATTCTAATAGAAACCATGCATGTGTGTGTGTGTGTGTGTGTGTGTGTTTACTCATTTAAAAAAATAACAATTTGTCTGTGTGTGTATACCTAGGTAGAAGCATGAAATATTATGTATTATGTTAGCAACACGATCCCATGAAGTTCTTCAAAGAGGTCTAGAGAGGGATAAAAACGAATTAGTGACTATTCCTGTCTTTTCTGGCCTATTGCATCACGAAAGTATAATTTATATTATTTAAAATATCATAAAGTAGAATGAAATCATAAAGTATGGCATACTGTAAAAGACAGTAAATGACTCTTTGATGTTCTGCTTTTCAAATATGATTTCTACACCACTCATATCAGAGAAAGCTAGTATGATTACTTAAAATGCAGATTCCTGTTTCCCATCTCCTAAGTAACCAACTCAAATTCTGCATTATTAAAATAATCCAAAGGTGATTCCTTCACACATTAAAAATGAGTAACCATTTTCTTAAGGGGAGAAAATTTACAATATTTTCTAAAGTTATCTTTATGGCATTTTGGCATACTTACTTCCTTTTTTACTTCTATGTACAAAGTAAATATGTACAAATACCTTTGTTTAATTATATACCAACTTTTGCTTCAGATCACCATGACAACCAGAGAAGTGACAAGCAATAACATGGCATGCATTTTCCTTATACTGAACATTCATGTCTAGTTCTCATTAATTCACTACAAAAAAGTTTCTCTTTCTATTTCTGCTTTCTTTTAGTTCCACAAGGCAAGCAACAATGCATATTTTAGTAGAGGTTGGTTGATTGTGAAATAGTTCTCATAGATCAGAATTTGATTCCTGGTGTGGGCAATTCAATGAATCATTTATTATATCATGCACAGGTGTTCATTAGGAAAGCGTCATACTCTAGTGGAAAGAACAGCTATTCTCTCAAGATCATTCAAGTGCAAAATTGCATTAGGGACAATGATAAGTGATTAAATGACTATAAGTGCTATCTTTATGCCTGATGTTATAAGCAAAAGAAACGACCCTTATAGTCCCTATGTTTCAGGCAATAATGTATAGTCCTTTTAAAACTGATCCAAAATGATCAGCACTTCCAGAGAATATCACAAACTGGGCAGACTCATACCGGGCTTTCAATACTGTTCCACAGTTTTTCTCTTTTCCTAGTAACCATTTAATTCAAATTTCCAAAATTTCTATTTCATAACTTCTCTATATCTCAAGCCTCTAACCCAGTAGCTCTATCTTCGCTCTTGGCATATGATCTAATCACTTATTCCTTATAGAAAATGGAAATCAATGAAACAGTCACAGCCTTAATCCTCAAATCTATAAATCTATTTTTACTTAGATATTCACTTCTTCGTTTATAGACAAAACAACATAATTCTCCTCTTCAGATGCTATCCATTCCTTTTTCTCCCAGAATAATTTCTTATAAGGTCTTGTGTTTACACGTATTATCTCATTTCTTTATATCCCACTTGTTACACTGTTACAGCATGTTGTAAACAGAAATCTAATTCCATCAGTTGATTTAAAAAGCTTTATTTAAAGTCCAAAATGGTCCGGGAGCGGTGGCTCATGTCTATAATCCAAGCACTTTGAGAGGCCGAGGCAGATGGATTACTTGATGTCCAGAGTTCGAGTCCAGCCTGACCAACATGGTGAAACCCTGTCTCTACTAAAAATAAAAAAAAATAAAAAACAGTTGCCAGGCATGGTGGTGGGCACCTGTAATCCCATCTACTCAAGAGGCTGAGGCAGGAGAATCGCTTGAACACTGGAGGCAGGTTTGCAGTGAGCCAAGATCGCGCTACTGCACTCCAGTCTGGGCAACAAAGTGAGACTCCATTTCAAAATAAATAAATAAAGAAGTCCAAAATGACCTCCATGACAGTACACTGAGTAGGCACATTCAAAACTTCATCTTGCTTGACTCTCATCAATGCTTCATATACCTCACCACTCTTTTCTGCATAAAGTATAAGCCTTCTGTTTTCCATGACACTGAATACTTCTGAATTTCTCTTATTTCTTATTATTCACCTTTACTCTCCAATATTTGCTTCTTAAATGCTAGCTCATATCTCTGCCTTCAACTTCCTGCTTTGTTAAAACACAGGATCTCATTAAGAATTCCATCTACATCATTGGTGTTAATATCACCTGGTCAAGGTTATGTATAATAAAAATGATAATACCATTCAACCCTGTGACTAAGATGAAATTATTATGGCATAATACCCATATATACTTTAAATTGTAAATGAGTGCTTGCAATTAAGTAATATAATCTCAAGATGTGCATCTATTTGTGGAGTGAGAAAGTGGAGAAACAATAGGAAAACAAAGAAATATGTGACTTGAAACCATCAAGAAATTATCATCTATAATATGAGATATGATGTGGAATTATAACTATGTGGTTTGTGTGTATGTATTTAAGTATATGTATATGCCTGTGTGTACATATATATAATCATGTCACATGTGTATATATCATATATCTGTGTGTGTGTGTACTGCAACTTCCACCACATTTTCTATTTCCTTTATAAGTTTATTCTACTTCACAATACTTAGCACCATCTGACGCAAATATATATGATGAAAAGAGAAGAGATTCTTAGTCTAGGAAAATCAGGGAAATTTTCATATTGAAGATTTTAATCATTAACATTGACAATATTATTTTAAGGAAATGTCCCTTTGCAACATGTAGCATTATACTTGAGCCCATACCAAATGTTACAAACCTTAAAAAAGAGGAGACAATAGATATAGACACATTTAGGATAGTTATATGGGTATCAGCCATGCTAATTCAATAGGCAAATAGATAAAGAAAAGTGAGGCTGACTTTTAGGTATGTTTGTTCATGAACTACTGGCACTTGCCCATGCTCTTCGTCACTTCTATGCTATAGATATTCTCTCTATGCTATATTAGCTCTATTCTAATCATGTCTGTTTTATGAAGATTATAACCAAAGAATCATATTCAACTTCTAATATCTTAATTTGTTTCTCATTACTTTTGTCATAATTCTCTTATATATATTAAATTGGTCTGTTATCATACTTAAAAGTCAAATATTAAGAGTGTTCAATCTAAGCAAATGGTGCTGATGATTATGGTGGAATTCTGACAAGTTGATTTCTGCTACCTAAATTTATTCAGCTAATTTGCAGAATTACGCTGTGTTTCTTATTAAGATGGTTAAACAGAAATCACTTTCCATAAATTAAGACTTCCTTCTAGCTCATTCATTCTGTCTCAACACAGTTTTTAAACATTTTCCTGGCTACAGTAGACCCAATTCTCAGACAGTACACCCTATGCTCAGTTACATTGTAGATAAACCTTAATAACTTGATTACTTCTATCACCTAGTTAGTTATTCTGTTATTCTGCTTTTCTTACCAGATTGCAAAATATTTCTACAGGTAATCAAGAATATGTGTGCAAATGAGTGGCCCCCTCCAACATTATGCATTGGGACCGCAAACTTTGGTGAGTTTTTGTTTGTTTGTTTGTTTGTTTGTTTTTAAGATGTAGTCTCTGTCCATTGCCTGGGCTGGAGTGCAGTGGTGCCATCTCAGCTCACTGCAACCTCTGCATCCTGAGTTCAATTGATTCTCCTGCCTCAGCCTCTGGAGTAGCTGAAACTACAGGCACACACCACCACACCCGGCTAATGTTTGTATTTTTTGTAGAGACAGGGTTTCATCATATTGCCCAGGCTGGTCTTGAACTCCTGACCTCAGGTGATCCACTCGCCTCGGCCTCCCAAAGTGCTGGGATTACAGGTGTGAGCCACATGCCCAGCCTCAATGAGATCATTGCTATGACATAGAAAGATTTTTATTCCTTCTTTTATTTCCTTAGTAAATGCCCCCACAGTAAGCACCCTAAACTATGTTGTCTCGGTCATTGGTTTTGTTATTTTTGCTACTTTCAATTTGAGTAGGCAATACCTCTTCATAATCTATTTTAAAATAACAAGATTATTCTACATAACTAGCTATTATTATGCTTTTATTTATTTCAATGTTACTCATATTCCCTCTACTTTCAAAGAAAAATGTTCATTTAATCTAGCAAAAAATAAGATATGTAAAGAAATAGAGTACAAGTATTTAGGTCCAGAAATCTACATTATTGAGGGGATCAGACAGAGTTTAGAAGTTTAGAAGATGAATAGACAGCCAAAACATGAATCCCTGGCCATAAAGGTGAAAAGGAATCCATGGAGACCGTAAGTGAGAATACAATTCTATGTGGCATGACTTCTTATGAATCTTCCCCCATTACTACTGTGACTTAATTGTTTTTCACACTACATGTTACATACCATCCCCCTGACAACCTTATTATTTAAGCATGTCACACACTCCTGCAGTTCCTTTGCGCTTTCTTTCTCTGGCTGGAGTGTGCTTCTGTAAATGCCAGTTACCAACTTTCCTACCTCCTTCCTGTCTTTGTTCAAATGTTTCCACAGCAGAGGAGCAGGCCTTTCTTGATCACTGTATGTAGGTAAAACTACAACCTCTACCACATCTTCTAGCTCCTTTTTGAATTTATTGTACTTCACAGCATTTAGCACTATCTTACAGAACACAGATATGTTTTATTTTATTTCTATCACCTGTCACTTGGATGAAATTTCTCAGAAAGTAAAAACTTCCCCAGTTCCTGTAACAGTGCATGGCATACAATACTCATGCAATATTTAATGAGTGAGTAAAATAAATCTGATATCCATGATACAGGGGCATGTTGAGAGTAAAAATAAGCATCCAGAGCACTTGCAGAAAATAGTCTTACAGGGAAGAGGTCAATAACTCAGTCATAGGTGGTAAGTGAAATTCTCGGTCTGAGAATTGATTCACAAGTAATGAGCTTGACTGTGAGAGACTTATTTTCCTTCCCAGTCTGTATGTAAGTAGAGATGGTGGCATTATGCATTATTAGCTGTCACTGACTGTTTGTGAATTCACATACTTGCTGGAGCAAGGGTGGAGAAATAGGATACAAGTATGTGTTTATATCATTCAAGCATTAGCATCAGGAGCCCTGGCACTAAATCCTTCATCATATAATAAAATTTAGGACTGTTGTTCCACTACTACTGTCATCCAAATCAATCTTTCCATTTTGCTATAGAATTCCAAACAAGCAGTTTCCTTGATTTCAAATGGTGACATTCAGTACTTCCTAATGAGCTATTTCCGTGGTCTACTATTATTTCCTCTCTATCCATAATAAACTTTACAAACAGACATCAAAATTTTATTTTTTTTTTCAAAAACCATCCATATAAAACAGATGTAAGCTTCCTATTCTTCTTGGCATGGTAAGAAATGTAACTATCTACAGGGAGTATAAAAAATTTCAGAAGTTAAGTTCAACTCAGCTGATGATTCAAGCTACCAGTCACCTGCTACTCATCCACAGAGTGTCAGAGTTCTAGCTTGACAAGATGAAAATGATGAAAGGAAGATTAATTCTTGTAATTGTAAGGAAGTAAAAAAAAAATACAATTTGTGCTTTGCATAAGTTTACCCAGTTTGCTGTGATTGTTTCTACTTTCATGTCTTTTCAATTGCAGTGGAATTTAAGGATATTGTGCCAGATTCAAATCCATCAACTGAAATTTTCCTATAGTTGCAGATACCTCACCAGAGGATACACATTATGTAGTCAATTTTAAAAGGGTTTAGTTGGAAAAGATTGTGTAGACTTGTTAGGAAACTATGTTCAGTGTTATGTACCAAACATTAAATTTATAGCATAAAGTTTTATAAACAAAATCTCACCAAAATCAGTAGGCAGATGGTGATGTGGAGAGACAAACAATGTTGTAATGAAGACATTGTAATAGCTGATGTAAATGTGGCACTGCCATTGTCAGCCTATGTAGTTAAGCTGTAATTGCCATCTAAAAGCTCTCTTGATACTTTACTTTAAATATCTGCCATAATTTCCTGGAAAGAAATGTTCTATAATAAACACACAAAGGAGATAGATGTATGAACTTCTGTGATGTTACTGCTGAAAATCTTAGGATTTTATGCTCTATAAGATTGTCAATATATATCAAATGAAGATTTGATAAATGAGGATAGCCAAAATGAATGTTTTAGTAACCTATTCCTCCTTACTGGGTATGCACTCTGAAATAAGCCAGAAGAGAAACAGCTAATCTCTGTCCTCATACTGTGGGAAAAAATCCTTAGGGCATCTCCTGCCTGTGCACTATTACCCACAGTATTGTAGATGAGTCCATCACAACCACACAAGTTTAGTAGCTGGAAAAAAAATAAAGAACACCACCAGTCCTGCCTTTGGG